>NW_005198900.1:656981-675596 GCF_000372725.1 Emiliania huxleyi CCMP1516
CTCTCGAGTGAGTCTCGCCTCGCTCCTCTTCTACTCGAGCCTCGTCTCGTGTGCCTCCTCGTGGGCGACATGGCGAGTGAGCCTCGCCTCGCTCCTCTTCTACTCGAGTCTCGTCTCGTGTGCCTCCTCGTGGGCGGCGTGGCGAGCGAGCCTCAGCTCGCTCCTCTTCTACTCGAGCCTCGTCTCGTGTGCCTCCTCGTGGGCGGCGTGGCGAGTGAGCCTCGCCTCGCTCCTCTTCTACTCGAGCCTCGTCTCGTGTGCCGCCTCGTGGGCGGCGTGGCGGGCGGCCAGCTGTCACTGCTGCCTTCCCTCTCGAGTGAGCCTCGCCTCGCTCCTCTTCTACTCGAGCCTCGTCTCGTGTGCCGCCTCGTGGGCGACATGGCGAGTGAGCCTCGCCTCGCTCCTCTTCTACTCGAGTCTCGTCTCGTGTGCCTCCTCGTGGGCGGCGTGGCGAGCGAGCCTCAGCTCGCTCCTCTTCTACTCGAGCCTCGTCTCGTGTGCCGCCTCGTGGGCGGCGTGGCGGGCGGCCAGCTGTCACTGCTGCCTTCCCTCTCGAGTGAGCCTCGCCTCGCTCCTCCTCTACTCGAGCCTCGTCTCGTGTGCCTCCTCGTGGGCGGCGTGGCGAGCGAGCCTCGCCTCGCTCCTCTTCTACTCGAGCCTCGTCTCGTGTGCCTCCTCGTGGGCGGCGTGGCGAGTGAGCCCCTCTCGAGTGAGCCTCGCCTCGCTCCTCTTCTACTCGAGCCTCGTCTCGTGTGCCTCCTCGTGGGCGGCGTGGTGGGCGCCCAGCTGTCACTGCTGCCTTCCCTCTCGAGTGAGTCTCGCCTCGCTCCTCTTCTACTCGAGCCTCGTCTCGTGTGCCTCCTCGTGGGCGACATGGCGAGTGAGCCTCGCCTCGCTCCTCTTCTACTCGAGTCTCGTCTCGTGTGCCTCCTCGTGGGCGGCGTGGCGAGCGAGCCTCAGCTCGCTCCTCTTCTACTCGAGCCTCGTCTCGTGTGCCTCCTCGTGGGCGGCGTGGCGAGTGAGCCTCGCCTCGCTCCTCTTCTACTCGAGCCTCGTCTCGTGTGCCGCCTCGTGGGCGGCGTGGCGGGCGGCCAGCTGTCACTGCTGCCTTCCCTCTCGAGTGAGCCTCGCCTCGCTCCTCTTCTACTCGAGCCTCGTCTCGTGTGCCGCCTCGTGGGCGACATGGCGAGTGAGCCTCGCCTCGCTCCTCTTCTACTCGAGTCTCGTCTCGTGTGCCTCCTCGTGGGCGGCGTGGCGAGCGAGCCTCAGCTCGCTCCTCTTCTACTCGAGCCTCGTCTCGTGTGCCGCCTCGTGGGCGGCGTGGCGGGCGGCCAGCTGTCACTGCTGCCTTCCCTCTCGAGTGAGCCTCGCCTCGCTCCTCCTCTACTCGAGCCTCGTCTCGTGTGCCTCCTCGTGGGCGTGCGCGGGAAACTGCGTACTTTCGAGCTCCTGGACGGCAACGCGCGCGGCGGGTGCAGCTACTATGACGGCTCGACTCGCTCGCCATGGGAGTACAACAGTTCGGACCTCGCCAACTACTGGCTCGTCAACGACTTCGGCACTCGGGAGGATCCCTCGGGCGCCGGGGTCGTCGGCCGCTTCTCCTTCGACTGGAAGGCGGCCGTAAAGCAGTTGGACAGGTGGCGGGAGCAGAGCGCCGCCACGGGCGGTGCCACCCCGCCAGCCGACGGCGACGCCACGCTAGCCGAGGCGATTGGGGGCTTGCGGGTCGACGAGGGCGGCAGATCTCCAGACGACGCCTTGAAGCTGGCTCGTGCCTCAGCGGACGAGGCAGCAGCGGCGCGGAGGCGCGTCGTGCCGAACGCCGCTCCAGCTGCCAGCTCGAAGGACCGAGAGCCGTCGGTCTCGGGCGCCGTCCAGCACTGCCAGAGCCGCGGCATGACATGCGCGGGCTGTGGAGTTGTGTTTGGGCTGGGCGCCAAGATCGAGCCGCGTGGCGCCGGCTTCGTACACGCCGGCCGTGGCGAATGCGGCCGAGCCGCCGACGAGAAGGCTCCGGCTGTCATCGAGTCGGTGAGCCGGAGGGAGGCGTCCCTCGAGACGGTCCTGGGCGCCGGACGTGTCGAGACGGCGCTCAAGTGCCTCCAAGGGGGGTGCAGTGCCACAGGCGACAAGTACATCTGTGGACGCTGCGGCTCCTACGGGCTCCACCGCGAGTGCGCGGGCTTGTCGAAATACCAGGTCGAGCCGGGACAGCTCGTCTGTGCCGTGTGCAGGGCCGAAGCCATGACGCCGGACGGCCACTCACCCACCGACCTCGTCCTCCGACGCGCCGCTCGGACGATGCTCGCCGAGCTGGGCACCAAGGCGTCCTCCACGTCGAAGAACCACGCGGAGTTCACCCGTCTCGAGGAGGTGTGGGCTACGAGTATGGGCGGCGGCGTCGTCCTGCCCCGCTACCGTGTCGAGTCGATGCTCGAGTTTATCAACTGGCTCGCGATGGACTCCGGCCGCGCTCGCTCGTTCGAGACGATCCTGAGGGCGGCGGGCGGAGTCATCGCCAAGACCACCGCCAACGGCATAATGTCCGACCCCCGGGTGAAGGCGCTCCGCGCGAGGATGATCAGCCTGATCGGCGAGCTCGCGCAGCCGTGCACGCACACCACGCGCAAGCTCGCTCGACTCGTTCTCGACGAGACGCTCAAGACGTGCTGCACCGGCGCCAAGGCGGAGGCAGTCTACTCGAGTCATCGCGTCATGTTCCTCCTTGAGGTGATGATGGGGTTGCGGCTCGGCGAGACGACGGGCCGCCAGCACGGCGTCGCCGCCTGCGACGTGTGGATCGTCAACCCGCTCTCAGAGCGATGTGCCGAGATGGGGACGACTGTTGCCGCCCACCTCGAGTCCACGAAGACGGCCCAGGGGAAGGGCCGGTGGGCTCACTGTGTGGGCACGTCACTCACCTCTGAGTTCAGCCTCGAGTCTGCCGTGCGGGATCTGTGGCGTGTGCAGGGGCACTCGACCGAGACGGTCACGGTGGACGGCTTCAAGGTGGAGCGGCCGGACTACTCTGTCGTGCAGCTGCGTGTCGGGGCGAGCCTGCCAGACGGCGCTTTCGACACCTTCGTCGGGGCCCTCGGCCGGCTGCCGAGTGACCACCCGCTCCGGCCAGCGGCCAAATACCTTGGCCGCACCGCGACTCAGAAGAGGAAGGCGGCGACCATCGAGGAGGGCGATCGGTACGTCAACCTCGTTGGGGGAGCCAAGGGTTCTGCCAGACTCCGCGCTGCCAGCGAGTGGTTGGCGGGACTGGGGCTCACCCAGTACGCCGCCGTCGTCAAAGGCCCGCTCATCCGGGCGACAGACGGCGGGCGCCTCACCGATACTCCGCTAGAGACTGGCTCGTCATATAGCCATTCTACGAAAGCGCTCAAGCTCGCGTACGAGCTCCTCCGCGAGCGCGACGAGGAGGACCTCGAGCTTGCGATTGAGGAGGACGAGGCGGGCAACCCAATTGTCAAGTTTGCCCACCATTCGAACCGACGGTTCTCGGACAAGGTGGCGCGGGACACGAGCGATGTCACGGGCGCTACCATCACAGACATCGACTGCATCTTCGGCTGGAACGAGCAGGAGCGAGAGAGGTCGATGCAGCAGCACTACGCCGGCCTCGATCTCGCCTCGCGCATCGAGCGGCTCGCGCGAGTGACTATGATGGTGTAGTGGCTGAGGGGCTGTGGGGCAGGGCTCGAGATCATGTTCTACGATGGATGGCGATGGGGGTTGGTCCTGCAACGGTGTCTCGTGCGGAGCAGTGGTGTGCTGTCGCGCGAGGGTTGCAGGCGTGAGGGTCGAGGGTACCTTTTCCCCCCTTTGCTATTAACAATGCTTTGGAATCTATGAACATGACCTCGAGTGGAGCCCCAGTCCTCGACAGGCTCATGACGATCGGCCGTCGATCCCGAAGGGTCGTCGGTTGAGCTAGGGAGCCTGGCGATGGACGCCACCGCGACCCCTCGTGGCATCTCTCTCGCCGTCGGCGAGCCGGGGGCTCGCAGACGGCCGACTTTCTATATAACCAGTAGGACAGCCGTGAGTGTGAATCGGATAAGGAGTTTGCGTCCGTCCACCGTCTTCGTGGACGTCTGTCCTCGTGACACCCACACCCCACACGGCCTGTTTTGCTTCCCCACCCACCCTCCCTATTGTGTGCGCTGTCGCGTTTTGGGGTTGGTCCTGCAACGGTGTCTCGTGCGGAGCAGTGGTGTGCTGTCGCGCGAGGGTTGCAGGCGTGAGGGTCGAGGGTACCTTTTCCCCCCTTTGCTATTAACAATGCTTTGGAATCTATGAACATGACCTCGAGTGGAGCCCCAGTCCTCGACAGGCTCCTCACAGACAGACCAGCGCATAGCGCCATAGGACGTGTTTTCTTCTCATAAGACATAACAAGGCTGAACCAATCCGCTTTCTCTTGCGCGCGGGCGTGGCCGGCAGGGTGGCGGCGGCACTGGCGGCTGCTGGCCCGGCAGGCGGGCTTCCAAGGCCGGCGCTCCTTCCTTGCGGGCACCGGTGGGCACCGCGGCGGCCGGCACCTCTCCGCCACACCTTTGTGTCACCCCCCCTGTCTCGGCGCTTTTTTAAGCGCCTGAGCTCCTCCAAGGCTGAGCTCCTCCCTGCATCTCGCAGAATGCCCCTTGTAACGTGAAATTGTGCCCGCGCTGGAGGTTTTTTTCATTTCCAAAATCTTGTCGGCGGCTTACGCGGACGAGCAAGCGCACAAGGCCGTTCGCGCCGATGGAGCCAAAGTACAAAAAAAGCGTCATCAAGCTGAACGTGGGCGGCCGTCGGTTCGAGACCACAGCAGCCACGCTCGCGCCCATTGGCTCGCCGCCGACGTTCTTCTCCTCCCTCCTCGCCCACGGCGACGCCGACGCCGACGAATACTTCATCGACCGCGATGGCGACACCTTTGCTCCAGGTGTGGCCGGCACACACCTCGCCACCGTGAAAAGACCTTGCCACGCCCACCCGTCACCGCTCCCGCGTGCAGTCCTCAACTACCTGCGGTCGGGCCGGCTGCACGTGCCTCCGACCCTGAGCGAGGCGGCCGTGCGAGACGAGGCGACCTTCTACTGCGTGCCGCTCCCTCCCGCCGCTCCCCCCTGCCGAGTGCGCCACGACGGCCTGTACATCTCGTTTGGCGTCGCGCCGGCGGCGGTGGCCGCCTCGGCGGCGGAGGGGAGGCCGCCGCCCGCGGAGGAGGAGCACGTGCGCGCCTACCTCGCCCTCCACGCCGACGGCAGCGGCGTGCTCGGTCGGCGGGAGGCGGACGGCCAGTGGAGCGCCATGAAGGTGAGCCACGAGAGCCTCGCGGGCGGGCTGCTGCGGGTCAAGCGGCGGCCCGCGCGGGGCGAGGCGGAGGAGGAGTGGCCGCTCGAGCTGGCCGCCGCCGTGCTCCAGGGCGGCTCGATCCACGTGGTCGCGTGCGGCCGCGTCGGCCGGCTGGAGCGGCCCTTTCACTTTTGCGAGAGCCGCGCGCCGCCGGCGGGCTCCGCCTTCGCCTCCGACCTCATCGCGCCGGCGGCGGGCCGCGCGGCGGCGGGGCGCGTCGTGCTCGCCTTCGAGGAGGAGGAGGCCGTGTGCGGCGTCATGGCAACCTCGTCGCAGCCGGGCTGGTCGCAGGCCGCCTCCTCGCCGTACGCCGCGGCGCTCGGCAGCCGCCCCACGCTGCCGCCGCGCCCGACCTCGCCGTCGCACGAGGCGCGGACCCGGCTGGCGCGCAGCGCGTCGTGGTACGAGGTGCGCCCAGGGCCGGGGTAGGGCTGGGGCTGGGGTTGGGGGTAGAGAGTTAGCGCCGTGGTGCGAGGTGCGCCGTGCCGTGGCCGGTTGGGGCCGCGGCGAGACGGCCCGCTCTCTCCCCTGTCAGGCGGCGGCGAGCGTGACACACGTCAGTTGCGGCTGCGACGATCTGTGGCACCTTGCCATCGACAACCCGCAGTTCTCGGCGACGGTCGACATGCTGTGCCTGGGCGAGCGCGGGCTGGTGGAGTTTGTCAAGCTTCACAGCGGACACAACGCGCAGCCCATCTTTTATCGGCCGCTGCGAGAGTCGCCCCACCCGTGGCAAAGAGAGGCCACGGCTCGAGATTGAGGTTGGAGGTGTGTGGGTGTCAGGGGTTCGCGTTCCATGGAGGTTCGCGGTTCTCTGAAGTCTGCGGATACTCTCTCTGTCTCTGGTCTCTCGGACTCGGTCTCTCGCCCCGCCGAGCGTTCTTTATCTTTTGATGTCCTGAACCTAGTCCTGAACATCGTCAGAAGAAGGGGGTAGAGGGGAAGCCTCCGACACGAGAAACACGCGGGCAGCTCAGTCCGGTCCCCATAGCCACACCGGCCCGATTACCCGACCGTAGCTGCGCTTTTGTGCGGTCTGCGGTGCGGTGTGCGCGGCCCTTCCTCCGCTCCAGTCTACATAAGCGCCACTCCAAGTTGCCGTTGGCCGGCGCGTCCGTCAGCGGAGCGAGGTGCCGAATCGGCACTCAAAGCTACCATCGTACAGCCTGTCGTCCTCCGCACGCTGCCGCTCCGTCCGCTTCCTTCGCTCCGCCGCAGCCAGCCGATTCGCCTCGGCCACCTCTCGCAGCTGCGCTGAGCGTCGGCTCTCGAGCTCCTCGTAAGTGGCGTCGGCGGCGATGGCATGCGATAGCGCCTGCGTGCTCTCGCTTTGCTCCTTGTGGCGCGCCTCGGCCCGCGAGCTCTCCTGCGCCCGCACCTGCTCGTCCAGCGACGCGCGCAGCGCCTGCCTCGACGCGCTCGCGTACCGCTCCGGATTGGTCGCGTATTGGAGGATTCGTGCCTCCTGCCGCAGCTTGCGATCCGCAACGGCCCGGTCGCGGAGACGAGCTCGTGTCTCGTCGACGTCTGCGGAGGTGGCAAATGCATCGCAGGGCTGCGCCTGCCCGTCGCTCGACGACGACTCACTGAAGGACGACGCTGTGGAGGCGTGAGGTGCGCGGGGAGAGAGGATGTCGATGTTTCCGTTGCAGTCGCCGTAGGGCTGGCGCAGCCCGGGCGCGCTGATCTTCCAGTCGGACATGGCCTCGCGTAATGGCGGTGGCGGACCCAGCGGCTGAAACGCCGGTTGGCGCGACGGTACATATCTTTTATTAGAGAGAGATTGTTTGTCATCTTTTACGCTCCCGGCCCGCCGTTCCATCTATTTCGATTTCCAGGAGTTTGCAAGGGTGATGAGGGTGGAGGGCGCATGAAAGGCGGAACATTCTTTCAAGACGCATGAAACGCGGAAAATTCTTTTCGACCCCCTATACCGCGTGTGACTACTCGAGTAGGGAGGGAGGGAGGGAGGCGCGCAGTGGCTCTAACACAGGTACACCAAGAAAAATAATCCTCTCGGCCGGTGGTCCATCGGCTGACAGAATATCGAACACCGCGGCAAACTATAGAGTAGCGATGGGAAGAGGACAGAGTCGTCCCCCCACCTTAGTAACTTGCTCCTTGCGGAGCAAGCAAGGGGGGAGGATGCCATTCGGGAAGAGGGGGCGGGGGCACACAGCGCGACACGGAGAGGGGGTGGGCAGGATCACTCACACAGGATCATCCTCACGTCGGCAGAATTCTTTTTAAGCACGAACGGGACGACAGAAAAGAACTTTTCCGCGGTGACAGGGGGCCGCCCGTGGGGCGAGGAGGGCGGAGGGGCGCGGCGGGGCCCGCCCAGCGGTGGGAGGGGCCGCGGCAGGGGCGTCCCGGTCCCGTGCACCGAGGCGGGGCGGCGGGGTGTGGTGCGGCGAGGTCGGTGTGCCGTCCGCCCCGGTCCCGGAGCCCGTCTCCCGGCTCCGCGGGGCCCAAGTCGATTCGTTTCGGGTGTGTTTGGCTTTGTTTGCAGTCGGTGTGCGCGTTTCCTAGTCAAAACGTCGCATTCGGTTCGAATTTGCATCCCCAGTCCCATTCCATTCGGCTTCGGGGCGAATCGGTAAGACTGGGGGCGCAGTTTCCCCAGTGTGTCCGCGCCTCGGCTCGTAATGGTCTCACCCAATCAAAGCGGCGCCCTCCGGCGTACCACTTAGAGGAATACGCATTTCTGCGGCGAATACAAACGCGAGTACGCGCACTGGCGCGGACACACTGGGGCTTGTCTGGCGGTGCTGCCCGCGCGGTCGGTACCGCCCTCTCGGCCACCCAAGCAGGTGGATAGGTGAGGAGACGCGCAGAACGGCGGCCGCGAGGCAGCCGGCGCGGTGCTCCCTCGGCGCGGTTCGCCGGAGCAGACTTTTGCTTACGGTTTGAGCCGCGGCCCGGTAGGTTGACTGAGCG
Source organism: Emiliania huxleyi CCMP1516 (assembly GCF_000372725.1). Classification (NCBI taxonomy): domain Eukaryota; phylum Haptophyta; order Isochrysidales; family Noelaerhabdaceae; genus Emiliania; species Emiliania huxleyi. Next base: position 665,274 of record NW_005198900.1, read on the forward strand.
GCTGGTGCGTGTGAGGCGGTGCTGGGCGGGGTTGGGTCGCCACTGCGCGATCCGGCCCCAGTCTCGGTTACGTAGACGCCTAGTCAGCACGTGCCGCCGCGGGGACTCACCCTCCCCCGACGCAAAAGCTCCCTCGCTGTGCCCCTCCGGACCGGATGGGGCCGCCTGGGCAGCGGCTGTGTGTGAGAAGCAGATGGTTTCCCGATGGGCAGACGCCTCGTGCGCCTCACCCCGCAGCGCGGCTGGCTCGCAGCTCGGAGGTTTCCTCTGGGCGCGGGTCGGCTGGCTGCACTGTCGGTGGCGGTGGCGCCTCGACTGGCCCCGCGTAACAAGGCCCTGGCAGGCTCAGCGGTGCAGCCCTCCCCTTTCGGAGCGGCTCCCGCCCTGCTGTGGAGCTGCGGCGTGTCGGTTGTGATGCGCTTCTAGCCACCGAGCGGTCGTGCGAATCCTTGAGTGGAGGCGCGATGCGCCGCGCCCCGCGAGGCCGCCCGTACTGGGCCGGCCCGCGGCTTGGCGCCGCGCGAGGGCTGCGGCTCTGACTAGAGCCGCGCTCCGTAACATGATTACGACACGTGTCCTTGGCTTTGTTGGCCTCGGAGTGAGCACTGTCGGTCAGGCTCTGGGCGGCCGCGCGCGGTGGTCTCTTGTCCCCTCCGGAGACGGAGGGCTCTGACTCGGACCGCGCGCGCTGGCCTGCCCCTGTCTGGTCCGGGACTTCCGTTGCGGGAGGGGGTCTGGTCTCCGACTGGGCTCCCTCCCCGCGGGTTGTCTGCGGGCTACCTGGTTGATCCTGCCAGTAGTCATATGCTTGTCTCAAAGATTAAGCCATGCATGTCTAAGTATAAGCGACTATACTGTGAAACTGCGAATGGCTCATTAAATCAGTTATGGTTTATTTGATGGTACCTTGCTACTTGGATAACCGTAGTAATTCTAGAGCTAATACATGCAGGAGTTCCCGACTCACGGAGGGATGTATTTATTAGATAAGAAACCAAACCGGTCTCCGGTTGCGTGCTGAGTCATAATAACTGCTCGAATCGCACGGCTCTACGCCGGCGATGGTTCATTCAAATTTCTGCCCTATCAGCTTTCGATGGTAGGATAGAGGCCTACCATGGCGTTAACGGGTAACGGAGAATTAGGGTTCGATTCCGGAGAGGGAGCCTGAGAAATGGCTACCACATCCAAGGAAGGCAGCAGGCGCGTAAATTGCCCGAATCCTGACACAGGGAGGTAGTGACAAGAAATAACAATACAGGGCTATTTTAGTCTTGTAATTGGAATGAGTACAATTTACATCTCTTCACGAGGATCAATTGGAGGGCAAGTCTGGTGCCAGCAGCCGCGGTAATTCCAGCTTCAATAGCGTATATTAAAGTTGTTGCAGTTAAAACGCTCGTAGTCGGATTTCGGGGCGGGCCGACCGGTCTGCCGATGGGTATGCACTGGCCGGCGCGTCCTTCCACCCGGAGACCGCGCCTACTCTTAACTGAGCGGGCGCGGGAGACGGGTCTTTTACTTTGAAAAAATCAGAGTGTTTCAAGCAGGCAGTCGCTCTTGCATGGATTAGCATGGGATAATGAAATAGGACTCTGGTGCTATTTTGTTGGTTTCGAACACCGGAGTAATGATTAACAGGGACAGTCAGGGGCACTCGTATTCCGCCGAGAGAGGTGAAATTCTCAGACCAGCGGAAGACGAACCACTGCGAAAGCATTTGCCAGGGATGTTTTCACTGATCAAGAACGAAAGTTAGGGGATCGAAGACGATCAGATACCGTCGTAGTCTTAACCATAAACCATGCCGACTAGGGATTGGAGGATGTTCCATTTGTGACTCCTTCAGCACCTTTCGGGAAACTAAAGTCTTTGGGTTCCGGGGGGAGTATGGTCGCAAGGCTGAAACTTAAAGGAATTGACGGAAGGGCACCACCAGGAGTGGAGCCTGCGGCTTAATTTGACTCAACACGGGGAAACTTACCAGGTCCAGACATTGTGAGGATTGACAGATTGAGAGCTCTTTCTTGATTCGATGGGTGGTGGTGCATGGCCGTTCTTAGTTGGTGGAGTGATTTGTCTGGTTAATTCCGTTAACGAACGAGACCGCAGCCTGCTAAATAGCGACGCGAACCCTCCGTTCGCTGGAGCTTCTTAGAGGGACAACTTGTCTTCAACAAGTGGAAGTTCGCGGCAATAACAGGTCTGTGATGCCCTTAGATGTTCTGGGCCGCACGCGCGCTACACTGATGCACTCAACGAGTCTATCACCTTGACCGAGAGGTCCGGGTAATCTTTTGAAATTGCATCGTGATGGGGATAGATTATTGCAACTATTAATCTTCAACGAGGAATTCCTAGTAAGCGTGTGTCATCAGCGCACGTTGATTACGTCCCTGCCCTTTGTACACACCGCCCGTCGCTCCTACCGATTGAATGATCCGGTGAGGCCCCCGGACTGCGGCGCCGCAGCTGGTTCTCCAGCCGCGACGCCGCGGGAAGCTGTCCGAACCTTATCATTTAGAGGAAGGAGAAGTCGTAACAAGGTTTCCGTAGGTGAACCTGCGGAAGGATCATTACCGGTCTTTCCAACCCACACCGATGTTGCACCGTACCCCGTCTAACCCCGTCGCTCGCTCCGCGTTCGCGCGGAGCGCGCGGCTGTCCGGGGGGCTCTCCTGAGCCGACCCGGGCCCGCACCCCTCTTGTCTCGCGCCTGGGTGAGTGTGGAGTGCTCGTGTGCGCCTCGGGCGCGCGCGTGGCTCTCCCCTCCCCACGGCCCCCTCTCTTGCGCAGCGCGGGCTCTCACGCCGGCGCTGCCTCAACTTATGAAACCCCACAACTCCTGCCGATGGATATCTTGGCTCTCGCAACGATGAAGAACGCAGCGAAATGCGATACGTAGTGCGAATTGCAGAATTCAGTGAATCATCGAACCTTTGAACGCAAATGGCGCATCCGGGCTCCGCTCGGACGCATGTCTCTTCGAGGGGCGCCTCCATCCTCCTCGGAGCGAGAGAGCACTCTCTCTCGTCTCCGGAGCCGGCGGCCGCGCGGGGGAGCCTCGGTTCCCCCGCGCGCCCGCCCAAGGCTGCCTTGCGAGCGCGGCGGCGGCGTCTAACCCGCGTCCCCGCCGGAGTGCTAAGTCCACGACTAGACCTCCGGCGGACGCGTGCCCCGTTCTGCCTCGCGACCCCCGGCGTGCGCGGTGCCTCTCCTCTCCTCCGGGAGAGCGGGGCCCGCCCGCCCCGGCGCGCGGCCGCTCTCTGTGCGGCCGCGCGCCTCGAAACCCGCCATCGAATGAGGCAAGACTACCCGCTGAACTTAAGCATATCACTAAGCGGAGGAGAAGAAACTAACCAGGATGCCCCTAGTAATGGCGAATGAAGCGGGCTGAGCTCACGCTGCCAATCTGGAGGCCTCGCGTATGCAGCGCCCCCCGAATTGTGGTCTAGAGAGGCGTTATCGGCCGCGCCCGCCGCTCAAGTCCCTTGGAACAGGGTGTCGGAGAGGGTGAGAATCCCGTACCGTGGCGGGTTGCGGCCTTACGATGCGTCCTCGTCGAGTCGGGTTGCTTGGGATTGCAGCTTGAATTGGGTGGTAAATTCCATCTAAAGCTAAATACTGGCGAGAGACCGATAGCGAACAAGTACCGTGAGGGAAAGATGCAAAGAACTTTGAAAAGAGAGTCAAAGAGTGCTTGAAATCGGTAGGAGGAAACCCGGATGGGCCCGGCTTCGGCGCGCCGACTCAGCCTGGGGTTCTCCCCAGGTGCACTTCTGCGCGCCGGGTCAGCCGCGCCTCGGCGCCGCGCCTCAACCCGGGAGCGGGGCTTTACGGCCAGCTCCCGTCCTGGCGCGGCCCGGGGCCCGGCTGACGGAACGGGCCCCTCCGACCCGTCTAGAAACACGGACCAAGGAGTCTGACACGTGTGCGAGTACCCGGGTGGCAAGCCCGCGTGCGGAATGAAAGTGAAGGGCATGCCCTGCCAACCGACCTTGACCTGCTGTGAGGGGTTTGAGTGGAGCACACCTGTCGGGACCCGAAAGATGGTGAACTATGCCTGGGTAGGGTGAAGCCAGAGGAAACTCTGGTGGAGGCTCGTAGCGATACTGACGTGCAAATCGTTCGTCGAATCTGGGTATAGGGGCGAAAGACTAATCGAACCATCTAGTAGCTGGTTCCCTCCGAAGTTTCCCTCAGGATAGCTTGAACGCAACGGTTTTGTCAGGTAAAGCGAATGATTAGAGGCCTGTGGGCTGAAACAGCTTGCACCTATTCTCAAACTTTAAATGGGCAAGAGGCCCGGGATGCTTGAGTGATCCCGGGCGGCGAACGGCGCGTTCAAAGTGGGCCATTTTTGGTAAGCAGAACTGGCGATGCGGGATGAACCGAACGCCGCGCTAAGGTACCCAAGTGTCCGCTCATCAGATACCACAAAAGGCGTTGGTACCTCCAGACAGCAGGACGGTGGCCATGGAAGTCGGAACCCGCTAAGGAGTGTGTAACAACTCACCTGCCGAAGGTACTAGCCCTGAAAATGGATGGCGCTCAAGCGGACCACCGATGCGCGGCCGCCGGCGCGAGCGCGAGGCGCCGGCGAGTAGGAGGGCGCGGGGCTCGCGGCGCAGCCTTGGGCGCGAGCCTGGGTGAAGCGGGCCCCGGTGCAGATCTTGGTGGTAGTAGCAAATATTCAAATGAGAACTTTGAAGACTGAAGTGGAGAAAGGTTCCGTGTGAACAGCAGTTGGACACGGGTGAGCCGACCCTAAGAGACAGGAAAACTCCGCCGAACGCGGCTGGTTCTGTCAGCCCGTCCGTCGAAAGGGAATCGGGTTAATATTCCCGAGCCAGCGCGTGGATGGTGGGCGGCGACGCGAACGAACCCGGAGACGCCGGCGGGAGCCCTGGGAAGAGTTCTCTTTTCTTCTTAACTGCCTCCTGCCCTGGAATCGGTTTAGCCGGAGCGAGGGCTACACGGCAGGCAAAGCACCCTAAGTCTTGGGGTGTCCGGCGCGCTCCCGACGGCCCGTGAAAATCCGGGGGAGCGGTTCGTTCTCACGCCTGGTCGTACTCATAACCGCATCAGGTCTCCAAGGTGAACAGCCTCTAGTCGATAGAGCAATGTAGGTAAGGGAAGTCGGCAAAATGGTTCCGCAACCTCGGGAGAAGGAATGGCTCTGAAGGCTGGGCGCAGGGGTCCTAGGCTCGAGGCCGGCTGGCTGCGCGGGGACTACGGCCTCACGGCTGCGGATCCCGCGCGGCCGTCCGGCGGACGGCCTAGGAGCGCTCCGGCTCTCCCTGCGCGACGAACAGCCGCTTCAGAACTGGCGCGGACAAGGGGAATCCGACTGTTTAATTAAAACAAAGCATTGCGATGGCCCGCGAGGGTGCTGACGCAATGTGATTTCTGCCCAGTGCTCTGAATGTCAAAGTGAAGAAATTCAACCAAGCGCGGGTAAACGGCGGGAGTAACTATGACTCTCTTAAGGTAGCCAAATGCCTCGTCATCCAATTAGTGACGCGCATGAATGGATTCGTGAGATTCCCACTGTCCCTATCTACTGTCTAGCGAAACCACAGCCAAGGGAACGGGCTTGGAAGAATCAGCGGGGAAAGAAGACCCTGTTGAGCTTGACTCTAGTCTGTTACTGTGGAACGACTTGATGGGTGTAGAATATGCGGGAGGGGCAACCCGACAGTGAAATACCGCAACCGTCAACGTTGTTTTACTTACTCGGTGGCGCGGAGGGAGGCTCGCCTCACTTCTGGATCCAAGCCGCTTCGTGCGCGCGATCCGCGTCGGGGACACTAACAGGTGGGGAGTTTGGCTGGGGCGGCACGTCTGTTAAAAAATAACGCAGGCGCCCGATTTTGAGCTCAATGAGAACAGAAATCTCATGTGGACCGAAAGGGGAAAAGCTCGGTTGATTTTGATTTTCAGTACGAATACAAACCGCGAAAGCGTGGCCTATCGATCCTCTCGTCTTTGGGAATTTCAAGCTAGAGGTGTCAGAAAAGTTACCACAGGGATAACTGGCTTGTGGCTGCCAAGCGTTCATAGCGACGTAGCTTTTTGATCCTTCGATGTCGGCTCTTCCTATCACTGCCTCGCAGCGGGGGCCAAATGCAGGATTGTTCACCCACCAACAGGGAACGTGAGCTGGGTTTAGACCGTCGTGAGACAGGTTAGTTTTACCCTACTGCTGTCTGTTTTTCTACGGTAATTTGGTTCAGTACGAGAGGAACCACCAATTCGCATCATCGGTATAGCCGCCGCCGGAAACGGCGATGCGGCGAAGCTGCCATGCGCCGGATTATAACTGAACGCCTCTAAGTTAGAATCCATGCCGGAAGGAAGCCACCTACCGGCCCGGGACGCCACGAGCAACGGTGCCGCAGCACTGCCTGAGCCGCGAGCGACCACAATTCACGGACCCGGGCCGACGAATCCCTTGCAGACGACTTGAATAAGGAACGGGGTATTGTACGCGGCAGAGTGGCCTTGTTGCCACGATCCGCTGAGATTCAGCCTTGGTTCTGACGATTTGTTGCGCGCGCGCAACAACCCTCGCTTGGAGCCGCGCCAGGGCCTCTCCCGTTCCTCAGTCGCTCTCTCGGCGCTCTCGCCCTCTCGCCTCTCCTCCGAGCCTCACTCGCTCGGGGGCGGAGCCGAGAGGGCGATTTCTGCCCAAGGCAGCGCGCAGGCCACTGCGCAGACACACCCGGCTCTCCCCGAGCCGCCACTGGGCGCTCCCGCGGTCCCCTCCGGGCTGAATGCAGCCTCCGGAGCGGGCGGCGCGAGCGTCTAAGTCTACTCAGAGCCTTCCACGCTCTTCTTTGCGTTCCGAAGCACACACCGCGCTCCTCTGTGTAGCATCGCCCGGCCAACCCGCTTGCCACTGTCATTGCCCCCGCCGCCCTCTCGCACCACAGCCGCCACCGCCATCTCTCCTGTCACCACCACCGTTACCGTTACCTCCACTGCCCTCGCCCCCCACGCCGCTGCCGGGCGGCGACGGCGGCGCCGCCGTCGCCGCCACCCGCGCCGCCCCTTCGAGCCGCCCCTGCTCTTGCCGTCGCCGTCGAGCCCGCCACCCTCCTCAGCTACCCCCCGCCCTCACCGCCGCTCTCGCCGCCGCCGCCCTCGCCGCCGCCCTCGCCTCCGCCTCCCGCCCCGCCCCCACCCCTCCAGCATGCCGCCGCTCTCACCCTCTCGCGTCCAGCCGCCCCACCGCCCTAGGGATGGGGGGAAGTAATGTGAAACGATGCATGCGTGCAGCACGAACGGCTGCGATTCAGCGGTCGCGCCGCTGACCGTTCAGGTCGAGCTCGGCGAGCTGAGCAAGATCATCCAGCGGCGCGACAGCTGAATCGCAAGCGTTGAGGAACGTGAGACAGATCGCGTTTCAGTTTCACAAAGGGTACCACCCTCCCTAGCTCGCCGCCCCCCTCTCGTCACCACCGTCACCTCCACCGCCTGGCCCTCACCGCCGCCCTGCCCCCCAAGGCAGCGCGGCAGCACTAAAACACCCGGCCCTCTCCGAGCCGCCACGGGGCGCTCCCGCGGTCCCCTCTGGGCTGAATGAGAATGTAGCTTTCGAATTGGGCGGCGCGAGCGTCTTATCCTCAGAGCTTTCCGTGCTCTTCTTTGCGTTCCGAAGCATGCACTCGACTCCTCTAGCGTCACCCACAAGTCACCTCCATTCCCACTGTCCTTGCGCACTTGGCCGAGGCGTTCGCCAGGCAGGCACGGGGCTCCCTCCAACCCACGTGCCCGCGCGCCGCCCACCTCCGCCCACCCGCCCTCCGGCATGCCGTCCCGCCCCTCGCACTGTGTGGAACGGGCTAGCTCAAGGTTGCGTTAGATTGTCAATGGAGAATGGCCGCGTTCTCGAGAAGTGGGTCAGAGGACGAATGCGCACCGGATCTTCGAGGACATCAAAGTCGGCCGCGCCCCACGGCTATCCCGCCGGCTCTCGAGTGTCGCAGCGCGACGCGCTTCCACCCCTCGACTCCGCGCTGCGAGTCGATTGGGAGACGACGCTCGGCCACCGCCAACTCCACCCTGACGTGTCGCACATGCGCCGAGTGTCCCCTCCGAGGGTGTTCTTGTATAGTATACTTGGTTGCGAGTTGAAAAAAGCCCATTTCGCGCCCGCAGCCAGCAGCAAACATGCCGTTCTGGTGCGCCAGAGGACGACTCACAATGCAAAATCGGAAAGACATCACGAGGGGCCGTATAAACAGTGCCGCAGCGGCCCGGGACACTAACAGTGAATTGCTGCCACTCGCCCGGCCTCCTCCCCCTCGGGGTCGCCCGGAAAGTGGGTTTGCGCACCGGCGCCCCCCCCAGCACGCCGACCCGAGGTGTACCCTCCGGCCACCTGGGAGGGGAGCGCTCTCCCAATTTGGCCCATTGGCTTCACCATGATGGATACGGAGGTGGCCAGCTCTTGGTTGTGCACCTGCGGCGCGAAGAGGAGGTGATCTCGGCGGACGACGGCCATGCCGAGAGCGGGCGCAGCGCGGAAGAGGGTGCGCAGCGCGTCGCGGCCGCGCGCTTGGGAGCCGGGGGGATGGCCAGAGGGGATGGGACGCCTGCATGTCCTCGAAGCTCCCACCCGCATACGCAAGCGCGGGGAGGGAGTTTTGGAGGGTCACCCAAGGACGCGCATGGCGAGTGACAATTTAACGCAACCTGCCCCCTCGCTGGTTTCTCATCGTGCGCGCCGCGCCTCCCCCCCTCTCGCCTCCAGCCGCCCTCGCCTCACCGCGCCGCCAAAATCTCGCTTCTCCACCGCCCTCACCCCGTACCACGGTAGGGAAGAATAAGTAAGAAGATACACCGCAACGCCACGCCACGTCCGGTCTGCAACGCTCACGTGTCACAACTTTGCCACCCTACAGCATGACGCCACTTGCAGCCTGACCCCTGCGCCTGCCACCGCAGCCGCCGCCGCAGCTACGCGCGGCGGCTCCGAGTGCGAGCGCAAGCGCCGCCGCCGCCGCAATGACGAGGAGCGGCGCATCCAAAAACACCAGCCCGCCCAATTCCCAGCCCACCCAGCGGCGCAGCGGCGCAGCGGCACGGCGCGCGAGCACGGTAGCGTCGCAGACAGGGCCCGGCAGCGCGCGGTCACTCCCTCCTGCATCGCCAGCTCGGTCCCGGCACGGGTCAAGCTGCCGCGCCGCAGCGTCTGCAAAGATGGGCCACCCCCTCGGCTTGATCAGCAACTCCTCGAGGGAGCCTCGGTCGAGCGGCGGGAAGTACTCGCGCACCCGCCTCCGCCGCCACCAGCGGCCACACCGGCTGCTCGCATTGAGCGCCGCGTAGGGCCCCGCCCACCCGCATTGTGCGGGCTGCAGGGCGACGCCGGGGATGCGGTTGGCCCATGGAGAGGGCACTCGCGTAAAGTCGATGTGGTAGAGGACTGCCCGCACGCGTGCTGGAGGCCGATCGGGCGGGAAGGGGTAGGCCGCGGTGTCGAGGAGGGTGAGCGTCGCGCTGCCATCGCCGCCAGAGAGGATCTTGTAGGCGAGATGCAGCAGCCACGGGTTGCGCTGGTACGAGCCGAGGGCGGCGAACCACATCTGCCAGTCGAGGCGTGGCTGGTGCGGCGCGGTGCGGCGCGGCGCCCGCCGCTCGCCGAATGGCGCGTACCGGAAGGGGATCTCGATCCAGCCCTCCTCGGCGGCCCCCCCGCCTCCCCGCAAGCTCGGGTGGCCCTCGATTGCGACGGCGGGCACCTCGACGATGGACGGAGGGAGGCCGCCCCAGCCCCACGCCTCGGGCACCCCCTCGCTGCGACGGGGCCCCACGCCGGTCATGCGTCGAAAGAGCCCGTACGAGGAGGTCGCGTGGAACGGGCGGAGCCGCGCGTGCATCGCGAGTGTCGCGCGCCGCAGCCCGGCGACGGAAGGCACGAGCGCCTCCACCGGCTGGCTTGCGATCGAGGAGAGGGGGAGCAGCGTCACGCCGAGGAGGAGCAGCGACGCCGCTCCGAGGCACGCCCGCCCGACACTGCCCGCCACGGCACCCATGCTGCCCAGCGCGCCCCGCCACCCCGCCCCGCCCCCCACCCGCCCCTCCTCACCACCTCCCCGCCCCTCCCCTTCGGGGCAGCTGGATGGGATGAGCGGCGACCGCTCCTTCTCCTCCTCCTCCCTCCCAGCCCCGCGTGTCCGGGCGTCCACGCACAGCGCTGCGTCGGCGCCCGACGAGGGGCCACCGCCGCCGCCGAGCGAATAGCCAAGCGCCGACAGCACGGTGACCGTGTACAGGTAGAGTCCTGTACACTGAGACTGCAGCGCAGAGTCGAGC
>NW_005198900.1:675696-678933 GCF_000372725.1 Emiliania huxleyi CCMP1516
ACCTTCACACGCCACCGCTGCCCTTGTTTGTGGCCCCCCAATGGCCGGTAGCGTACCACAACCCTCACCCCCGAAGCCCGTACCCGCCCCCTTTTCGCCCCACCCCCCCCACCCCCACCCCTCACAGCCACACCCTCGCCGCCACCACCTTTCGCAGCGCCGCCTTCCCTACTGCCGCCCTCATCACCGCCATCGCCACTGCCGCTCTCGCCGCCGCCCTAACCCCCTTCCTGCGCTGCCCCCTTCCATCCCGACCCCGCCGCCGCCCTCCCCTCCTCCGCCGTCCGGCATGCGCCGCCGCTCCCGCGCCTCCAGCCGCCCAACCGCCGAACCTGTCTCCGCCGCCACCCTCCCCACCACCGCGCCCTCGTCTCTATGGACTAAGCGGGCCGACCCTCTCACAGCTCACAGCTCACACAGGAAGGTAGGGGTGTACGTTTGCATGGAAGCAAGACACGACAAGTACACGATATTTACTCGTTTCGCATTCGGCACACGCCCGCACGCACTGGCACAACGCCCGCATGTCTGTAGAGAGAGATTGTGTGAGAGAGATTGTGTTTTGTCGAACGAAGGTGAAGAACAGCCAGGCTCGGAGTGGACACCAGCGCGCGGTTAGCTGTAGGTGGACGCAAGTGGCAAGACAGGAGATGACGCGCACGCTGGAGCGACACACAGACACAAACTCACAAGAGATACTCAGCCAGCTTGGATCAAGCTGAGGAGAAGAGACGGCGGCACTGCCGCAGCAGAGCCGCTGCCGAGGAAGCATAGGAGGGGGAGGCGGGCCCCGCGATCGTGGCATGACCAGCGGAAAGCGATCAGGGGGGGGCGATACCGAGTGGGAGTGTGCGTCGTATGTATGTCTGGTGTCTAGTAGCTCCGAGTAGAGGGGGCGTTCTGCTGCTTGGGGAAACCCAAAGAAGAAGGAGCAGCTGCCTCGATGTACGAAGACCCGTTTTTACTCTCTCTCCTGTTTGTTACTTCCCTGCGACCGCGCACCCTCCCCCAGGGCTAGGGCTCTCTAGCCCGTATGTAGCCCGATGCCGATCATGCTTTTCTTTTCACCTTGGGTCACATGAAATGAAGTTTTGACCGCAGCGAATATGTTCACACCCGAGCGGAGGCCAATTGATTCGCGAGGCTCTGGCAAAAGTGCGGTTGGCAACGGGCTCTTGTCCGTGCAAGCCTTCAGCTGGTGCCAAAACGTACCAAAACGTCCTCTCCGCGACCAAATACGCGGTCGTCGGTAGAAATGGCTTGCTTGCAAGAATGGGATGCCGACAGGCGTCAGGCGGCGCATGCCGAGAAGTCGCTTGCCGTGCGGGAGCTCGTGCGCCTCTCCCTGCGCGTGCAGTCCACGGGCGTCGTCGCGGAGCTTCATCTCGACACGGCACTGGTTGCTACGAGCGGCAGCGGAGCTGATCACGAGCGACGAATTCGCAGGGGATGCCAGGCAACAGATGGGCGCGCAGATAATTGGCGTGGCGTCCTAAACAACGCACGAGCATGCTCAACTGCTGCAGCTGATCACGAGCGACGAATTCGCAGGGGATGCCAGGCAACAGATGGGCGCGCAGATAATTGGCGTGGCGTCCTAAACAACGCACGAGCATGCTCAACTGCTGCGCGACGCTCTCTGCGACCCCGACTTTCTTTATGCGCTTTGCCATTCGCCGCCGCATTTCCTAAAGCGACACTAGCACTAGATGCGTCCTGGCATCGGGAGGGTCCGCCTAAGAGGAAGTATGCATGTACTTTGTGCGTGGAGTGTCTTCCCCTTTTGCGCAGCAATACCTTAAACTTTTAGGCCCTCCAAATTCGGGTCGGAGCGTAGCGGAGTGGGCCCCGAGTTTGAAAAGGGCGACGGACGCTTGCGTCCTAGCCTCCAACAACGCCTCCCCGGCGCAGAGGGGCCCCCGGAGGGATGCACAACCGCTCCACGCCACGCCGCTCGCGGCGGTCCTATTCCCAGCTCCGCTGAGGGCCCAGACGTTATTTAGATTCTAAAAAAAAAAGAGAGAGGCAGCTTCGCGCCCGGAGAACCCTCTCCAAGCCCTCGGTGCCTCCGTTAGCTATCCCGGCGTGCAGCCACCCCTCTGCGCGCGCCGTGCACGCCCCGCCGCCCCCACGGGACTTTACCTTCCCTCTCCTCTCCACCCGCGCCTCCGCAATGCCCACGATCTTCCGCCCACCGCCGCCCAGGTCCTCCGATGTGCGGCATCGTCGGCGTTTTGTGCGCGGATGACAGCTCGGCTGTTGGCCCTCTCTATGAGGCCCTGCTAGCGCTGCAGCACCGCGGGCAGGACGCCGCGGGCATCATCACCGAGGACGCGGGCCGCTTCTGCCTCCACAAGGACAACGGCATGGTCCGCGACGTCTTCGGGCCGGCGCAGCTCACCAACCTGCGCGGCTCGATCGGCATCGGCCACGTGCGCTACCCGACGGCGGGTTCGTCGTCGTGCGCCGAGGCGCAGCCCTTCTACGTCAACTCGCCGTACGGCATCACGCTCGCCCACAACGGCAACCTCGTCGACCTGCCCACCCTCAAGCGCGACCTCGAGCGCGAGTTCCGGCACCTCAACACGGGCTCCGACTCGGAGGTGCTGCTCAACCTGCTGGCAATCGAGCTCTTCTCCAACCTGAGCAGCCCGTCGCACGAGGGCACGCGCTCCGTCTCGCCCTCCTCCGGCGCCGGCGCTGCGCCCGCGCCGGACTGCGTCGACGCCGCCGGCCGCAAGCTCGAGAGCCTGTCCGCCTTTGACGGAAAGGGGCCGACCGACGCGCAGGTCATCCTCGCGGTGAATGAGCTGCTGCGCCGCTGCTCGGGCGGGTACGCGTGCGTCTCGATGATCATCGGCTACGGCCTCCTCGCCTTCCGCGACCCGCACGGCATCCGCCCCCTCTCGTACGGCCGCCGCCTCGCCGAGGGCAGCACCGAGCACGAGTACATGGTCGCTTCGGAGAGCGGCGCCCTCAACGCGCTTGGCTTCGAGCTGCTCGGCGACGTGCGCGCCCCGCGCCGCCCTCCGCCGCGCCGTCGCGAGCCGCGCCGCCGACCTCCCCCCCCCCCTCCCCCCCCCCTCCCCACAGGTTCCGCCGGGCCACCTGCTGCTGCTCCGGCGCGGCAAGGAGCCTCGCATGCACAACTGCTTCGCCTCGGCCGCGGCGCCGCTGGCGCACGCGCCGTGTTCTTCGAGTACGTCTACTTCGCCCGCCCCGACTCGGTGATCGACG
>NW_005198900.1:679038-681015 GCF_000372725.1 Emiliania huxleyi CCMP1516
GGGCGGCGCCCGACGGCGGTCCCCGTCGCGCTGCAGGCTGCGCACGACATCGACGTCGTCATCCCCGTCCCCGACACCGCGCGGACAGCCGCCCTCGAGTGCGCGCACGCGCTCGACATCCCGTACCGCGAGGGCTTCATGAAGAACCGGTACGTCGGCCGCACCTTCATCATGCCGGCGCAGGGCCTGCGCAAGAAGTCGGTCCGCCAGAAGCTCTCCCCCATCGCCTCCGAGTTCGCGGGACGCAACGTCCTCCTCGTCGACGACTCGATTGTCCGCGGCACAACCTCCTCGCAAATCATCAACATGGCGCGCGAGGCGGGCGCCAAGCGCGTGTACATGGCGTCGGCCGCGCCGCCGGTGCGGTACCCGAACGTGTACGGCATCGACATGCCCACCTCGGCCGAGCTACTCGCCTCGCGCTACAGCGACGAGCAGATGGACGAGATGGCTCGCGAGATCGGCGCCGACCGCATCTTTTACCAGGCGCCGCCGCCGGGCCGCCCCGTCCCGCCACCTGAGCCGCCCTCGCTGAAGCGCGCTCCTCCCGCTCGCAGGAGCTGGACGACCTCCGCGCCTCCATCCTGGAGGAGGCGGCCGCGCAGGGCAGCTCCATCCGCGGCCTCGACTGCTCCTGCTTCGACGGCAAGTACGTCACGGAGCACGTCGGCGCGGCGTACCTGCAGTCGCTCGCGCAGGAGCGCAAGGCCAACCGCGGAGACAGCGACACGAACGCCTGCCACCTCCTCTACAAGCTCGACCCCGCCCCCGCGGGCGCGGAGCGCGCGCGGTAGAGCGCCGGCGCCCCCCTCCCCTCCTGGTCCGCCGCACGGCTGCTGGGCGAGTGGAAGGACTCCCCACGCCGCCGGCCGCTGGCTTCTTTGGTCGAGCCACTGTTTGCCGTAGCCACTGGCGCTTGTCCACAACGACCTCTCCCCCCCTCGCTCCTTTCCTCTCCCCTCTCGCTCCTTTCCTCTTCCTCTCTCCACTCCTTCCACACACCTCCTGGCGTCTTAGCGCGCACCCGCACTTCTCTCCCTGGCATGCTCCCTGGCACAGACGACAGAGATAAGACTCGAGAGAGTGCAGAGTCCGCATGCAGGTGTGCACAAACCCTGCACGGCTCGCATAGCTCTCTCTTGCTTGTTTGACTTGATTTCTGCCATCTATTTGCAAATAAGAAATGACTCGTACGGAAGGGACACACGTACACAGGGCGCGTGGCCGTGGGGCGGCAGCGACGGGAACGATGGCATTTGGCATTGGAATGGGGAATCGTTGCCGCGGCGCGCCTTCTTCCCGCGCAGAATCCCGAGGGTAACCGCGAACGATCTCCGCATCGCGGTAAGGCGAGAGAGGCGGCGCCGACAGCCAACGGGGAACGACCGATTGAGGTCGGCCCCAAAACTAGGGCCACGCGCGCAAGACGGACTCGGCGAGAAGACGGACATGCTCAGGGAGGGGGCTGTGGCTCAGCGGGGAGAGGCGGGATCACGAGGCGCCGTACTCGAAGTCCGAGTCGCCGTACACCTCTAAGCCGAGCTCGTCCTCGCCGGGGAGGCCGAGCTCGGTGCAGTGGCCGCAGGTCGCCTTGCAGTGCCTCACGCCAAACTCGTGGAAGACGACGCAGATCGCGGGCTGGCAGTCCTCCACCTCGTCCCGGCAGAGGGCCGCCGGCGACTCGGGCGGAGGCGGCGGCGGCTTGAATATGTGCGACGGCAGCCAGGGCGGAAGCGGCGGCGGCGAGGGCGGCGGCGGCGGCGGCGCACGCGTGGGCACGTCCCACACGCGCAGGGTGCGGTCGCCGCTGCCCGAAGCAAGGAGGGCGCCCTCCCCGCTGACAGCCAGGGAGAGGACACCGTCCCAATGGCCGAGTCACGTGTGGAACCCCCAACCCCCTGTCCGTTTCCCCAAAGGTCGATCGCTGCCAATCCTTATCCCCCCCGAACCCAATTCCCCAAGCCCTCCTGGTCATTA
>NW_005198900.1:682277-683652 GCF_000372725.1 Emiliania huxleyi CCMP1516
GCCCGCGCGCGCGTCGAGCGCCTCCAGCTTTGTCGCGTGCCCGTCGTGGTTCTCGTCGAGGGCGACCGCCTCCGACTGCGTCACGACCCCATTCGCGTCGAGGTCGAGCGCCTCGTGGCGTGTCACGTGCGAGTCGTGGTCCATGTCTATGGCGTCCAGAGCGAGCGGGCAGGCCCGCTCCGCCTTCCAGCTGCAGTCGCACACCGGCTCGGCCGGCGCCAAGAAGGGAGCCCAGCACCAGATCGAGGCTGGATTGTCGCGGCAAAACGCGTCATCCCGCTCTCTCTCCTCCGGGTCCTCGGCTGCCGCCAGACGCGGCGCAGCCACTATGGACCGCGAGAGCGAGGCGGCGAGCAGAGCTCCACCGACGACCGCCGACACCAGCAGCCCCGCCGCCTCGCGCACCCGCGCACCCGTGTCGCGCTGCTGCGGCACGATCATGCCTCGCTGTGGGTTTCTGTGGCAGCACCTTAGTGGCTTGGAAGAAAAACGCTCGCGCATTGTCGAACGTTGCGTGGTGGCAGCGTGGCGTACACCCATCCCTCCCTTGGGCTGTAATGTTTTCTTTCTAAAAAGAACGTTGCGTGCAACAAGGTGCTGCTCGACGCGACGCCATCATGCTCCGAGATGTCGCTCGCCTACGAGCTACGTGAGAGAGGACCGCCACCCCTGTCGCTAGCTCGCTAGTCACGTAGTTAGTCAGTCTTCCCTCTTCCGCGCTACAGGTACAGCTGTACTTCCTCTCCTGCGCTCCCGCACGCAGCAGCCCCTTCGCCTGAATCCTTCCACCTTCGCCTTCCCCCTCACTGACTGAAGGAAGAAATTTCTTGGAGGAAGAAATTTCTTGTTGGTCTTCAAAAATCTCTCTCTGACTGACACTGCGGTCTGCGCTGATCGCTGTCCACGCGCTGTATACACTGACACTCCTACCTGCTATAATACAGAGTGATGAGTGTACCACCCTTGGCCTTGCAGAATCCTGCAAAGCCAAAAAGTTTCCCAAAGCGCAAAAGGTGCCGGACCGTCGTCTTCGCTATATCGTCTCCCCCCCCGGCCACGCGACACGCGCGCGCGACCGCGCTTTTTTTTTGCACTTTTGCGAAAACTTTTGGGACACGTGTGCCGCGGCCGTCAGTGCCGGCATATCCATATGTGCGTCTTCTTTCTTTCCTTCCTTCTGAATTAAAAAACAATCGACCATTCGCCTTCTGCGGCTCCGCTCCTACCAGCTGCCCTTGTTGATCGTGCTCAGGTGCAGCTTCTCGTGGTTGCGCCTCCGCACGATGAGCTTGCTCGAGTGCTGCTTCTTGTTGCGGGTGCGCAGCCCCTTGGTGTACCATCCCCACGGCGACATGGACCCCTTCCGGCCGCCCGA
>NW_005198900.1:689085-691518 GCF_000372725.1 Emiliania huxleyi CCMP1516
GCAGAAGCAAGCACAAACGTCCGCAGCGGCTTCCGCCGCCCTGTGCAGCAGCCCTTCCAGCGGCCTGCGCAGCAGCCCTTTCAGCGGCCTGCACAGACGTCGACGGGCGCAGCGGCGTTTCACGGCGGGCGGGCCACGGCGACTGCAGCCACTCTTCCGGGCCCGCCTCGCCACCCAGCCCCGCCGCAGCGGCCATCGCTGGCCCGCAGCACAGGACAGCACGGCGGCGAGGCGCCGGCTGCTTCGCTGGGCGGTGGAGGACGCGGGTTTGGATTGGGCGGCGCGATAGGCGGTCTTCAGGGCCCGCCGCAGCAACCGCCTCTCTGCAGCAGCAGCGGCGCCGCGCTGCCCCCACGCCGCTCCGCGAGCGCAGTCCTGCAGCTGCTGCGGGGGGACTCGGCCGCGCCAGCCGCTGCACCCGCGACGCCGGCACTGCCTTCCAACCCAGCAGCAGCAGGGCCAGGCATCGGCCGAAACGGTTGGCCGCCCGCTGGCCCGCCCACAGGGCCCGCTGGGCCGCCCGCCAGCAGGCAGGGGTCTGCAGCCTCGGGCTTCGTCCCGCCGCGCCGCTCGGCCGGCGACGTGCTGCGCGCTCTCCAGCCGGCAGAGGCCGGGACCCGCGCTGCAATTGCGAAGCCGCGCTCCTCTCCCGGCCGCCGAGCCTCGCGCAGCAGCGGCGGCGACAACGACTTTAGCTTTCCTGCGGCCTCCGAGTGCGCCGCCGGCATGTGGCCGTCGCCGGCGCCCGCGGGCCGTCTGCACTTCAGCTCGCTGCCAGAGTACACGACCACGATGCGCGGGCTTGTGCTCGAGCAGATGAATCTGGCGCTGTGGGAGCTGGCGAGGCGAGCGCACGCGATGCTCGGCGCCGGGCGCAGCGCGCCGCAGCTCCGCGGCGCCGGCGTCCCCTTCTACGCCCGGGCGGAGCTGACGGTGCACCGCAAGCGCTCCGGGGGGCAGTTTGGCCGTGGGCGAGGCTCCGGCGGCCGGCAGCGAGGCGGCAGGAGCGGCGACGATTACGACGGCGACAGCGATTGCGACGGCGACGACGGCGACGGCGGCGACGGCACCCTGCTCTTCCTCACTCTCCCTCGAGGCCCCCGCGAGGCCGGCTCGAGCTTCAGCCTTGACGACTTGTGGGTGCTGCTGCCGCCGGCCGCCGGCGCCGCCGACGCCGTCGACTCGGCCGCCGCGCCGCTCTTTGTCCGCTCCATGTGGCACGGGCCCAACTCGGACGGCAAGATTGGAGTGGAGCTCGCTGGCGGAGGCTCGGCGCGCGCGCTGCCGTCGTCGGCGCGGTACTACCACGCGCTTCGTGGGCCAAACGCGGGCGACACGCTCGCCACGCTCGCGGTCCTCGATTCGCTCGCGCTGCCTCGCTCCCCCCCCCTCCTCCGCTTCCTCCTCGGCCCGCGCTCGGCCCCGCCCGAGCCGCCGCTGCGCTCTGCTACGCCAGTCGCCTCGCTCCTCGTGCAGGCTGTCGACAAGTTCCGCCTCAACGCCGAGCAGGCGGAGGTGTGCCGCCGCGTCGCCGGCTGGTTCGAGCCGTCGGCGGCGGCGGCGCCAGAGGGGGCGGCTGCGCCCTCCCCTCCCTCTCCGGTGGTGCTGGTGCACGGCGCGTTTGGGGCTGGCAAGTCGCTGCTGCTGGCCGCTGCCATGTGGATGCTCCGCCGCGCGCTCTCGCCCGGCGGCGGCGGCGGCGGCGGCGGCGGCGGCGGCGGCGGCGGCCCCCCGAGCCAGGTCCTGTTCGCGTCGCTCACCAACGTGGCGGTCGACAACGTGCTGCAGGTCCTGATCGACCACGGCGAGGGCGACGCGCTGCTCCGCATCGGCTCGGCGCGGCGCATCGCGCGGCGGGTGCTGCCGCGCTCGACGCACGGCCGGCTCGCAAAGTCGGACGAGGCGGCCATCCGCTCCGAGCTACAGGCGGCGCTGCAGCACGCGTCGCCCGCGGAGCGGCCAGGCCTGGTCGCGGCGCTCGAGGAGCTCACCTCGGGCCGCATGGCTGCGCGCGCGCGCGCCGTGCGCGCCTACCCCATCCTCGGCGCGACCTGCTGCGCGACGCGCCTGCCCGTCCTCGAAGGCGTCCGCGTGGCAGTCACCCTCCTCGACGAGTGCTCCCAGATGAGCGAGCCGTCGTCGCTGCTCCCGATCGCGCGGCTCGGCGCTGCGAGGCTGCTGTGTGTCGGCGACCCGTGCCAGCTGCCGCCCACGCTCCTCGCCCGCCCGCCGTCCGCCGCCGCCCCGGCGCCCGCGCCAGGGTCAGCCGACGGCCCCGCGCCCGACCTGAGCCTGACCCTCTTCGAGCGGCTGGCGCGGTGCGGAGTGCCGCCGGTGCTCTTGCGCGCGCAGTACCGCTGTCATCCTCTTATTTCCGGCATCGCGTCGCGCCTGTTCTACCGCGGGCAGCTCGCCGACGGCCTCGGGGCGGCC
>NW_005198900.1:691618-740002 GCF_000372725.1 Emiliania huxleyi CCMP1516
TAACACGCCGAGCACATGTTTCCGCATTCATTGCGAGGTACGGCAGCGGAAAAGCTCGAGGAGGGCAGCCAAACCGTGAGGAGGGGGAAGCGGCCTCCGCGGTGTGGAGTATGCTCCGTAACGTTAGGCGCGACAGCCAGCAAGATTAGCGTCATCTGCCTGTACCGCGCGCAAGCGGAGACACTCGTGTCGATGCTCGGGGCCGGCGGCGAGGAGGCCGGCGGGCACGCGGGCGGTGGCGGCGCCTCCGGCACGGCCGGCGGCGGTGGCGACGACGGCGAGGCGCAGGCGCTGCGTGCCGTCGCCGTGTCCACCGTGGACGCCTTCCAGGGGGCCGAGCGCGAGGTGGTGCTCGTCTCAACCTGCCGGACGCAGAGCCTCGGCTTTGTGGCCGCGCCGCGCCGGCTGAATGTGATGCTCACGCGCGCCAGGAGCGGCCGCCGGTAGTCGAGAGTAGCCCGCGTCGCCGCCGCCTTCACGCAACGCCTTCCCGCACCGCCACCCGCGCTCGCCTCTGCTCACCCGAGCGGCGCCTTTAGCAGGCGCCATCTCCTCGTCGTCGGCTCGAGCTCCGCTCTGCTGACGGACGGCCGATGGGCGGCGATCCTCGACGCCGCACAGCCGCTCCCCGACAGCTGCGCGCGCGGCGAGCCGCTGCCTCCGACCGACGCTTTCCACGAGGTGATGCGGGCTGCGGAGGAGGCGGAGGAGGGCGGGCGGGGCGCCAGCACCAGTGCCGAGGCGGAGCCGGAGGGCGACGGGGAGGAGGAGGAGGAGCCGTGGAGGAGGAGGAGCCGTGGCCAGCACCAGTGCCGTGGATCGGCGGGAAGCGCAGCGAGCGGCGCGGGGCTCACGAGCGGGCAGCGCGCGCTCTACTCGTGCGACGGCGGGGCATCCTCGATGGAGGTGCGAGCCGCCCGCCCTCGCCGCTGCCACTGCCTGTTCCCAACCCCGCGCCGCTTTGCTCTGCAGGTCACAGTCATCGCGCTGCACCACGACGACCCGGAGGGCATGTACGCGACGATCCGACTCCCAGACGGGAGGGAGAGGCACACGGAGGCGTCGAGGCTGCTGCCGCCCCCGGCGGCAGCAGGCGCTCGCGCGGAGTCGGCAGGCTGGTGAGCGAGGTCTCGAGATGAGAGGTCTGGGCGATCGTTGGCGGAGGCGCCGCTCGGGGACCAATTTGCAGCTGCCCGAGTGCCCCCGACCACGCGAAACAATGACGACATGTGCGAGGTACCATACTACGTCGGTACTCTCTACTCTCCCTTTGCATCTCCGGTACAGTTTGTTGGGGCAGTCTCTTTCCCCGAGGGCTTATTCTTGTGTTTGACCATGAACGGCGGAGCGCTATTCTCACTCTCCACACCACACCTGGCTCTCCAACGTGGACACGGCGCCACATAGGTCATAGCTCTACGGTCTGCGATGTACCTGTAGGCTGTTGTGCCTGCTCTGGGGACACTATGATCTCTAGCGCTGTTCTTCGCCTTCCTACCTAACCTAACCTAACAAGAATACCCGACCACCCCTTGTTTGGTGTGTCCGTTTTATTTATTTATTTATACTGACAAGAATACCCGAAGGCCAAGTGCTCCAAGTCGCAAGTCCTGCTGCTGCTGGGTTCCGAATGCTCCAAAACGTAATCCCCTGGTGGTCTATCTAAAAGCAAAAACGGCGTCAAAACGTACGTAGTGGCACCCTAGAGGCTGTCCCCAATAGCAGTGTCTAGCAGCCGCAGCTCGCGGCGCGAAAACATCCGGGGCACGAGCTTGACGCGCACGAGCATCAGCACGCCGATCACCGAGGGGAAGACGAGAGCCGTCGACGGGTTGCACCGGAGAGCGAGGAGCCCGAGCAGGCAAGCGGCCTACGGGCAGGGGAGGGTGGGATCGATCTGTCTGCGTGCGTGCGTGCGTGCGTGCGTGCGTGCGTGCGTGCGCGCGCGCGCGTGTGTGTGTGTGTGTGTGTGTGTTGTGTGTGTGTCCTGTGTTTTGTGCGGGGCGGAGCGGCACCTGTACCGCCGTGAAGCGAAAGACGGCCCATCTGCCCAGCGCAACCATCTCTCGCTCGGCGCCGTCGACGCGAGGGTCGAGCGTCCCCTTCTCGAGCCACAGCTTCTTGCAGCGCTCGACGAAGAGGTTGCCGGCGACCACGCGCCTGCCGAGGTGGAGAAAGACGCCAGACACGACCGGGAGCGGCACGACGGAGAGGAGGGGCAGCGCGAGCGACGAGGCGAGCACGCCCGCGTGGACGCCGAAGCCGGTGAGCCGCGTCTCGATCACGCGCTCCGGCTCCTCCACGGTGGAGCCGTCGGGCGCCTTGCGCGTCGTGTAGAGCGTCATCGCGCGGATCTATAGAGCAGGACCATTCTGCTCTATAGTCGCTCTCCACATCGAATGATCCGTGCTCTATAGAGGATGAGCCGCGCGTGGTTGAGCGACTCGACGGTGGCGGAGCACCTGAAGCAAGAGGTGGCGAGCCACTCAAACGAAGGCTCTGCACGGGCTGAGCGACTCAGCGGCGGCGGAGCACATCCACGGCAGCCCGCAGAGGGAGGTGGCGCCGGTGAGGAGGGCGAGGACGAGCAGGTCGAGGTGGTACGCCGCGCCTTTGCGCAGCTTGTTCGCCGGCGCGTTGACCGTTCGCACCGTGATGTTTTGGTCGAGGAAGAAGAGCAGCGCGAGGAAGACTGCGGGAAGCGCCGCCAGCAGCCGCCAGCGCGGCGCCAGCGCAAAGAGGTCGACGAGGAGCGGCCGGCCCAAACCGCATAGCCGGCCGAGGCTGCTGCCCACGGCGGCGGTCCCGGCGGCGGCGGCGGTGCCGATTGCGGCGGCGGCGGCGGTGCCGCTTGCTGCTGCGGCGGTGCCGCTGGCTGCTGCGACGGGCAGGCGCGTCAGCGAGCCGAGCGCGGCGACGGAGGGGAGGAGGGAGGCGGCTGTGACGGCGAGGATGACGAGGGGAGGCCCAAAATCGGAGATGGCCTGCGACTCGGCGGCGTCTCGGGTGAGGTCTCGGGCGGATCTCGGGGGGGCGTCGAGGCGCGTAGCGAGGGGCGGCGCCTCGCGCGCCATCGGAGAGAGGTATCGCTTCGAGCGGAAGGCGGCGGTCGCCTGGCAGAGCCACGCCGTGAGCCCCGCCGTGTTGAGGGCGAGGAAGCCGGAGCCGGCCAGTCCCGTGAAGGAGGCGCGGATCGAGCGGCACGCCTCGGCGACGTAGTTGAAGGCGAGCAGAAAGTTGAAAACGTCCTCGGTGAAGCGCGTGCAGTACCGGATCAGGCCGGACAGGTTGGCCACCGAGGCGGCGAGCAGCATGCCCGACGTCCACATGCCGACCCACGCATACATCGGCAGGAAGGGCAGCGAGAGGGCGGAGCAGTAGGCGTACAGCGCGGTCGTGAAGGCGAGCGTGAGCCCCGTGGGGCCGAGGAAGGTCATTGGCTGCCCCGCCGCCGCCGCGTGGGCCATGCCGCACACGCCGCGCGACAGGATCACCTCTGGCACGCCCATCGCCCCGTCCGTGAGCACCGACATTGCGCCGCCAAACGCGAGCACCGGCGCGAGGCAGGCGAACCAGAGGAAAGTGATGGCGGCGCACGACTTGGGCGTGAGGCCGTCGCGCCAGTCGGAGGCGTAGCACGCAAGCCTCCGGCTCGCGTCGTCGCTGATGCCGCGGCCCCACTGCACCGAGCGCAGGCCGCGCCGCCCGCCGACCGACGGGTTGGCGCGAGGGTCGCCCGTCGGCCACACGAATGAGCCAAACGAGAGCGGACCGAGGAACGGCGAGCCAGAGGCGGCCATCTCTGCCGCCTCCTCCTCGGCGCGGCGAGTCAGCATCGCCAGCCGGCGCCGCGAGGCCGGCGTAGGCGCAACCGTGCCCTCTTCGTCGGTGCCCTCTTCCTGGCGATCGTCCATGACTCGCTCAATCACATCGCGCTGGCTGCGGATCGGGCCCTCATCCGCCGACTCGCTGCCGTCGCCACTGCCACACAGCACCGGCCGCGGTGTCGCTCGCCGTCGGGACAGCGGCACGAGCGGGGAGGGGAAGGCGGGCGGCGCAAGCAGTGTCAGGACGACTGCTGATGGGAAGTGCAAAAGCATGCAGTTTGTTCGCCCGCCAGCTTGTTCACTCGCTTGGCACCGCGGAGCAGCTGCCGGAGAAGAATTTTAGGAACACAGCCCCCGCTTGCGGCGATCCTCTTCCCAGCTCCGCTGAGCCGGGTGCGTTATTCTTGGCTCAGCGTCGACGAGGAGCGGTCCCATCGACGTCGATGTCGGTTGCGCCACCCAACGAGCCGCCGACTCGAGAGCAGGTCCGGGCAGCCCTTCCAGAGACCAGCATCGCCGTCTCGCTGCCAGAGAGCCTCCGGCCAGTGCAAGCACCCGCTGATCTGGTCAAGGCGATCGTTGCGTTGCTCGGCGCCGCACAAAAATCGGCCGGAGCTCCGACCAAGGCGGCCGGTCGATTTGCTGTGCTGCTCGTCACTCCTTCCGCCCCACGCGCTGCGTCTTTGTGCGGATTGCTGTCTCGTGCAGGCCTCAAGGTTGCCAAGCTCTTTGCGAGGCACCTCACCGTCGATGAGCAGGCCGCCTTCCTCTCGACGCATGCGGTCGACGTCGCGGTCGGCACGCCCAACCGCCTCTGCCGCCTCTGCCGTGACGGGCTGGTCGACCTCTCGGCGCTGCGGTACGTTGTGGTTGATGCGACGCCCGATGCCAAGCAGCAGACCATCTTCAGCCCCGCGGGCAAGGGCAAGGGGCGCCGGCCGGACGCAGCCGAGCTCGCCGCCCTCCTCACAACGGGCAGCTTTGTGGATCGGCTGCTCAAACCGCGCGCCCCAGTGCTCTGTCCGGTCGTGCTGCCGACGCCGGCGGCGCTCGAGGCGGCTACGCCCGTGAGCGTGCGGCTGCAGGGGCGCGGGCGCGGGCGCGGGCGCGGGGGCAGACGCGGTGGCGGTGCGGCCATCAAGAAGGCTAGGCGGCCAAAGGGCAGCTGAAGCTGCGCTCACAGATCCTACGACTCCATGGAGTATTCACTCCCGTTCCTCACCTGCTACAGCCTACACGTCCAGCGATCCGCCGATCCTCCCCCAGTGCCCAGAGATCGGATACAAGGTACGCCGCGTGTGTGTGTAACCTTTGGTCCGTAAAAACAACTACGCCCACCCTTACCGTGACGTAGTTGGTTGCAGCACGATGCTCTGTGTGCGCCGATCCGGGTGTTAATACATGTGCATGCACATGCACATGTGTTGTCTCGTGAGAGAGAGAGGTGTCAGGTGAGATATACGAGAGAGGAGGGGCGGGGGGAGGAGCCAGGACGCATGCGGCATGCGCAGGAGACAATATAATCCGAAGTGTTGGCTGCCGCCACCGGGCCAGGGGAGACCACATGGAGAGAGAAGCCTCTGTGCCAATCTCTGCCAGATGAGCACCGGGACTGGGACCGAGCGATGGCGCCATGGCGCATCGACCGTCTCGTAGCCCTGCTCTGTGCTACGGGTGCGGCCTTTTGCCAACAACAAGCTCGAGGCGAAGATCAGCCGCGGGGGCGATGCTCTGCACCGGTCGCTTCTCGCCTGGCGGCAAGACGACGTTGATGGTCTGGAGAGGGCAGCTCCATGCCGACTCTGGCCAAACTGCGGCCGCGGCGACGTGGAGAGACCCGTCCCGTGCCGTCACTGAGACACTCAGCTGCGTGCCTGCACCCTGCGCCGCGTCCGACACGCCGTCGTCCTCGACCCAGCATGCCTCCGCCGCCACGCCGTCGAACGCGGGATCGGGTGGCAGCGGAAACACGCGCACCGTGCGGCTGATGCCTCCGTCGAGGGCGGAGCGCGCCTCCGGATCGGCGAGCGGCACGCAGCAGCCTACCCATCAGGAAGCTCCTCAGTACCGCGCTCCACCCTTCTGCTCCGCGCGGGCCACGCCCGCCGGCAGCGGCGAGGAGCGGGATGCGGTCGAGCGGCGCATCCAGCGTCAGCGTCTCTCCGCCGGGATGCCAAGCTCCGCCGTGCCAGTCCCACCAGCCGCGGCCGCCATTCTGAGGGAGGTAGACGTCGCGCCGCCGCTCGCCTGCGTCGAGCACGTTGGCAACGAGCAGCGCCGGGCCGCACATGAAGTCGTCGCTGGGTCGCCAGCAGCGGTCGTCCTCCTCAAAGTCGAACCAGGTCGGCCGCAGCGGCGGCACGCACTCGTCGCGCGCCGAGCGAAGGAGCGAGTAGAGGTACGGGATCAGCGCGTAGCGGAAGCGGATGGCGTCGAGCACCAGCGCCGCCACGCCAGGGTGGAGCCAAGCCGACGTCGGAGGCCCGCCCGCGTTCCACGAGTGGATCGTGAAGCGAGGGTGGAAGACGCCGCTCTGCACCCACCGGACGAGCATCTCGGCCGGCGGCGGCGGGCCGGCGAAGCCGCCGACGTCGTGCCCGGTGTTGAAGCAACCGGAGAGGCCTACACGCGCGTCACACACTGGGCTCCCGGACGGGGCCGGTGTGGGCCCGGAGCGCAGGGGCGAGGTGCCGAGGCCGAGCCCCATCCACAAGTTGTACCGCAGAGTCTTCCACTCGGTGTAGTTGTCGCCGCTCCAGGTCTGCACGTAGCGCTGCATGCCCAGCATCCCGCTCCGCGAGATGAGCCACGGCCGCTCGCCCGGCGCGTGCGCGCGCTGCGCCCGCCAAGACGCCTGGCACATGAGCAGCGCGTGCAAGGGCCGCACCAGCCGGAGCGGCACGCGCCGCCCAAACCCGTGGCAGAGGGCGTGCTCGTCCTCGATCGCATACTCGTTGTTGTCATTCCAGGTGCCGACGATGCCGCGCCGCAGCAGCGCCGCGGCCACGCGGTCTTGCCACCACGCGGCGGCGGCCGGGTTCGTAAAGTCGAGGTGCGAGCCTGAGGGCGGGCCAGGCGGGCGAGAGGTCGGACACGCACGTGCGCGCTCTGGCGCTGCGCGCTGCCCGCATTGCGCGCGGCGCACCGTCCGCGTCCCAAAACATGGACCGCTCGGGCGAGTACGCCGCTGCCGACGGCGTGGAGGGCCAAAACACCGCGCCCGAGGAGGGAGGCGCACCCGCCGCCGCCGCGGAGGCCGCGCCCGAGGCGCCGACGAAGAGGGCCGCCGCAGCGCAGGCGGCGTACTCGGGGTGGTCGACCAAGAGGCAGGGCCTGCGAGGCGGCGCGAGCTCCGTCGCTGCCGGGCAGCCTCTCGCCGGGCGTGGGGCTGGGGCGTGAGGCCACAGCCTCTCGCCGGGCGTGGGGCTGGGGCGTGAGGCTGGGGCGTGGGGCTGGGGCGTGGGGCTGGGGCGTGGGGCCACGGGCGGCGGAGACTTGATGTTGGCGGCGAGGCGCACGCCAGCGGCGGCATAAGCGGCGGCGAGCCCGTCCGGGTCGGGCACCTTGCCGCTGTTCCACGTGAAGACGTGCCGGCGGCCGGCGGCGGAAGAGGAGTAGCCGCTGGAGAGCTGGAAGGAGGAGAGCGGCACCTGCCTCGCCGCGCACTCGGCGAGAAAGGCCTCGAGCTGCCTCTGGGCGTCGGGCGCATCGGTGAAGGCCATCGTCGAGCCTGCGGCGGGGGCGTGGAGGGGCGTGGAGAGGTCGGTGGAGGCGTGTGGGGCGGCCAGGCCATGGAGGGGGCGCGGCAGGGAGGGTCGCTCGCCCGAGTAGCCGAGCGACCAGCGCGGCGGCAGCAGCGTCTCGCCGGTCAGCCACGAGAAGCGGGCCTAGTGCTGACAGCCTCTCGGCGATAGCTCATGACTCACACCCCTGAGTCTCGCCGCTCCGCCACCGAGGAGCGGGCCGTCACGCTGCGTACCCTCGGCCCGAGCAGCACGTAGTAGTCGAGGTCGCCGCACTCGGCCTGGTAGCTCGCGAAGAGGCCGTGGTAGTTGTTGAGCTCGCACCCAAAGTCGAGCGCCGCCCGCGCCATCGAGTCGTAAAAGACACCTGACGGCAGCACCGCCTCCGCGGCTTACCGAGCCACTGTGAGAGCTGCCCTCGCGCGTCGCCTGGGATGAGGCGCACCGTACGCGCCGCCCCCCCCGCGAGAGACCGCGCGCAGCGGCGGCGGCTCGCCGTGCCCGTCCGGACCGAGCGCCTCCGGAGGCTCCCCCGTCCCGGAAGGGTCGGCGGAGCTCGCGCACGGCTTGCCGATGTAAAAGGGGTAAAACTTGTAGAGCGGATCGCTCCGCTCGGCGTCGTACCCCATGGCGTCGACGCAGCGCAGGTCGAATCGCCGGCCCGCGCGGTTGAGAGCTCCGCTGCGCTCGCCGCACCCAAAGTAGGCGTCGCCTCGCCGGCGGGAGACGTAGTGCGAGACTCGGCCGTCGGCGCCGACGTAGTACGCACCCGTCGGGCGATCGCGCAACAGGAGCTTCCAATCACCAGTCGCCTCGTCATGCCACGCCCATGTCAGCCTGAGCGGCTCGCCCACGGCAGTACCCACCGTGACACGCAGGCGGCCGGTCGACAAGCGAACGGAGCCATCGACGGTACGCTCGAGCGTGGTGTCGGGCATCGCAAAGCCTTCGGTGCTCTCCTTGGGCCTACCTTCCTCGGGGAGCGACGCCATTCCGGGAGCGACCATCCACGAACGGTCTAGCGCACGGCCCGATGGGCGGAGAAGCGAGACCCGGATGATGTCAACCTCGACGCACGTAAGGCTAAGAGTCAGACCCCCGCCGATGTCTAGCGTGCAGCCGCCCTTGTGCTCGGTGAGTCGCGGCTCGCGAACGAGGCGAGCAAGCATGCTTTTTTTGAAGAATTTTCGGGGCGGTGTTGTGTTCTTGTGCCCTTGTTTGTTCCTTTGGCATTGGAGTGCTGGGGGGGGGGCGACAGGAAGGATGTGGCCCTGAGTTATGTGTACGCCAACTCAGGGTGTGTGGCAGCCCGCTGGCTGTGTGTCTTGTGAGCTTGTTTGTGTCTGTGTGTCGCTCGAGCGTGTCGTGATCATCTGTCTGCATCTGTCTGTCTCGCTCGCGTCCACCCATACCGCGTTGGTGTCCAGTCCGAGCCTGGCTGTTCTTCGCCTTTCTATCAATCAATCAGCTCACTGGCACTAACACAGAATCGGCGAGGGACTGCGAAGAGAGATAGGAAGAGGCAGACGCCCAAGGCGCAAGGCCAAGGGTGGTGGGCGACGGCTATAGCAACACACCTTCCTTCCCGTGAAATCCCTGTGTGGTGGCGGCGTGCCGTCCTCCCATCCCTCCTTTGGGTTGTCTGTTTTCTCTCTTTCTTTCTGGGCACTAACACAAGAAATCACGACTCTCGAAAACAACTCTCTAACACAGGTACACCGCGGAAATAAATTTCAAGGCACCGGACGCGACCGGCCTCAAAGGGGTTCTGGGGGTCCGGCCTCCTCGCGCCAGGCATGGTTTTCTCTAAAGCCCTCAATACAACTACAAGGGAGCGGTCACGACAAACGGCAAAACTTCAAGGCTTTTTATGTCCTCGTAGGAATTCCCGTCATCTCCAAGCCAACCGCCAGATGCATTGTGTGTTTTTGCGCGCGCTTCTCAGCGCTCTCGCTTAATCGCTTCTCCACGCGCGCTCTCTCAGAGAAGTGTGACGGCGTCAGTCTAGTAGGCGATCCACCCCTGAATGCACTCAAGCAGCGGCGCTGTCCTTCTTCTCAGCAACAGCAGCTTCGGGACGCTCGGTGTCGACTCGCAGCTTGCGGAAACGAGCGGCGGGGTCAGCTGTCGGCGAAACGTGCTTCTCGTGCGGCGACGTGACGCTGCGATGAGCGGCACGAGATGGTGCACCCGGAGCTGCCGGTGGGCGCCGTGCGGGCGGAGTAGTGCGCGGGGACGTGCGGGGGGTGGGGGTGGAGGAGTCGAAAGCCGAAGAGGGGGATTGTCGGCGCCGAGAGCCCGAGCCAAAAGATGTGGAGGGGTCCCAACCCTTCCCCTTTGAGGAGGGTGATCCCGCGGATCGTGGCCTTGCCTTCGAGGGCGAAGCAATTGCCGATCTCGAGGGAGAGTGATTCCACTCTCCACCACGCCACGACAAGGTCGACGAGGCGAACAGATCCGGCGAGCGCCTATAGGGCCGACGCTGGGTGAGCCGTGCCTTGACAAGCAGAGCAGGGGAGCAAACACGCTGCACGCATGCTCTCCGCGTACAGCAGCTGTCGGCCTCGCGCCGAGCCCGCCTTCAGCGCGGCCACGTTGAGAGCTTGCAGCCTCTCAATCTTGGCCTCGTAGTGGGCCGCGTCGGCGCTGCGGTCGTCGAGGCTTGCCTCTAGCTGCCGATTGAGCTCCTGGACGCTGCGCTGGTGCTCCGTGATGCTACGGTCGCGCTGGGCCTGGAGATCGCGCACCTCGTCCTCACGCATCCGCTGGAGATGAGCGACCTGCTCCTCGAACTCGATCTCGAGCGCACGCTTCTCGCGAGTCAGCCGTTCCACCTGCCCATGCAGCTCCAGCCGCGACCGCTCGGAATGCGCTCCCCGCTGGCAGGCGTCTTCGCGGAGCTGCTCGTTGCTCTCGCGGAGCTCGAGCAGCTCTGCTCGGTCTGCCGCATGCTCAGCCGCCGCCTGCTCGGCCGTCTCCTGCACCTTCGCCTCGAGGGCTGCAACTGCGCGCTTGGCTGCCTCGAGCTCGGAATGCATCGAGTCGTTCTCGCCCGTCAGCCGGGCGCGCTCCGCCTCGAGCCGCTGCTGAAGGGCGTGCTGGACGTCAGCGGCGCGCGCCACGTGCGTCTCGTGATCAGCCATCAGCGCCGAGATTGTGTTGTCGCTCTGCTCTGCCGCCGCGCTAAGCGCGATGTGCAGGCGCTCGCGCAGCTGAGACACATCTGCAGCGTGGGCCATCTCGGCAGCCCGGGCCTTGGCCTCGAGTTGCTCTGCAAAGCGCTGCATCCGGTGTAAAACGTGGCCGTTGGCCGAGAGGAAGCCGCGCGCCTTGTGCTGCGCCTCCGGGCCGTGTGGTGCAAAGGCGGAGTCGGCCGCAACAAGCGAGGCGGCAAGGGCACGCTGGCACTCGACGCGGGCGCGCGAGGAGTTGTGGATGGCGTCCTTGAGCACGACCCAGAAGTCGTTGTTGGCGGAGCCGTGGTCGTTGATCTTGTGCGGAAGCGCGGGCCGCGCGCGTGCCGCTACACTCCTCGCCATGGGGACGGTTTCGCGGACCCAAATCGTTTCGGTCAGTGGGGGGGGGATAGGTTCGGGCAGGTTTGGTTAAGTATCTCTTGTGAGTCTATCAGTAAGCGCGGGTTAGCCGTGGGTTCCACCGGGTTAAGCCACACTAACCCAGCACGGGTCAGCACGGGTTAGAACGGGTTACCATAACCCGACGCTAACCCGGCACTAACCCGACACTAACCCATCCTAACGTATGCCCCTCCGCCGAGCAGCGCGGGTTAGCGCCGGGTTAGTCTCGGGTTAGTCTCGGGTTAGTCTGGGTTAGGCTTGGGATTGGGTTACGGTTCGTTCCACCCCTCTCTCGTGCGTTCACTCACTCGCCACACCACAGCCGCGGGCGCATGGCGAGCGGGACAGTCTCATGCCACAGGATCTATAATGTACCGCCCTCAGCGCACTCCTCCTCCCTAGGGCCATCACTGGCCGGGCCCCCTGCAGCCCGCACTGCCACTGCAGCGGAGGCCATGGTCGCAACGGGAGGTGTGTCGCGATCAAAGTTACCAACAACATGCCTGTTAACAGAAGACCATGCCGACCTGTTAACAGAATATGTTAACAGAGGGGTCCCGTACCATGCGGAATCGGCCCTATCAAGTGCTCAAGAGTCAAGTGCGAACGCGGGTGCTCTTCTCAATGAGCACCTTGTCATGCACGGCCTTCTGCAGCCAAGGCTCCATCGCGGAGGTCGGCTCGGGTGCCTGTCGGGTGCCCGCCGCAGCCGTTTCATCTCGCCAACCAGCTCTAACCCGGGGTGCACTGCACTAACCCGGCCCTAACCCACCCCTAACCCGGCGCAAACCCATGCTGACGTATGCCCCCCAGCCGCACGGGTTAGTGCCGGGTTAGTGCCGGGTTAGTGCCGGGTTATGGTAACCCATTCTGACCCGTGCTAACCCGGGCCGGGTTAGTGAGCACTAACCCGCGCTAACCCGCGCTTACCGATAGACTCACTCTCTTGGAAATCAGCACACATAGCTCACATGATTTTCAGTGTATGTAGCTCTTACGAACATACCCGAGGGTGAACTGCTGACAGGGTTTGCGATGAGGAGCGATCCGAAAGTGGTATTCGGGTGATCAGATCACTACCGCCGAAGCGCAAGCGCTTGGAGCAAGGGAACTGCCACGTATGGGTCCCAGACTAGCACCCCACCTCGCGAGCCGACGTTCTGGCTCAGCGAGGTTGCTGCGGAGCACTCGCGGACCGGTTCTTCTGGCCCAGCGAGGCCGCTGCGGGGCACCCGGCGGCTCGGTTCGCTCATCAGCGCAAACTCGGTCGTGCAGAAAGTAAGGTGTGTGTGTAAAGGCGGCGCGGCACGGCAAGGGTCGGCGGTAAGGCGGCGCGGCGGCAACAGACGGCAGGCAGGGCATCGGACGGCGGGACAAACGGCACGGGGCGTGGCACTGTTGAGGTTCGGCGGTACGGCGGCACGGCGGTAACGGACGGCAGGGGGGGGGGCGGGCTAAACGGCAAGGGCGGCGCGGCACGGAGGAAGGAGCGGCACGGCAGGGAGGAGCAAGGACGGCGCGGTAACATTTTCAGTGTCTGTAGCTCTTACTACTTACTAACATGCCCGGAGATTTTCGCTTCGGTGCGCGGCCTGTGGGGTAACATGTAAATTTGCCTGACAACATAACAAACAGATACACAAACAGAGAGTTTCAAACCCGGTGTCGAACCACCAGCCCGACGCTCACGGATCCAAAAATCGCTTCTCATCGCAAACCCTGTCAGCAGTTCACCCTCGGGTATGTTCGTAAGAGCTACATACACTGAAAAATAGTTAACCTCCGAGAAACCCATCGGGCCGCTTCTGGCTTCTCATCGCAAACCATGTCAGCAGAGTCCTCATACGGGTAGGTAGGTAGAAAGGTGAAGAACAGCCAGGCTCGGACTGGACACCAATGCGGTATGGGTGGACGCGGGACAGATGATGACGACACGCACGAGCGACACAGACACAAACAATACCAAAAAGAAAGAATTTTACTATACAAGCCCCTCTCACAGCAGACTGGCTCGGACTGGCACTACAAAAGAAAGAAAAGATTCTGCCCAGAGCCGCGCAGCTGTGCCAAGCTCCAAGCCTTGCCACCCAGCCTTGCCGAACCCGAACGACGCTTGATAAATGAGCCGCGCGCTGCGGCGCACCTCATCTCGCTTGCACCGCAGCGGCGCGCGCCACTTTTCCGCCGCCGCGCCTGTCCTCGGCCAGGACCACCGGCTCGTTGTGGCCTCGCCGGCGCCGCCGCTGCAGCTTCCTGCGCCAGGCTCCCTCCCAAACTTTTCGGACTTCATCTGCTCGGGCTTCGCCAAGAATGGCGACAAGCCTGCTGTGGTTGTGGACAACCCGGAGGGGCCGGCGGACGTGAGGACCTTTGCGGACCTGCTCGCCGACGTGGGGAGCGTGGCGCACGAGCTGCGCTCCGTACTCGGCTTCTGTCCGGGCGACAGGGCGCTGCTCATCTCGCCGAATCACGCGGACTACTTCACGGCCGTGCACGCCGTGCTGAAGCTGAACGGCGTGCTCTCGCCGGCAAACCCGCTCTACTCAGCGACTGAGATCGGGAGGCAGCTCGAGGACTGCGAGGCGACGGTAGTCATGGCGCACCCCTGCTGCCTGGAGAAGGCGCTCGAGGCTGTCCGCGCGTCGGGGCGGGCCGACGCCATCTCGGTCCTCGTCCTCGGAGCCGACGCGCCCGCCGGCGCGACACCGCTCGATGCGCTGAAGGGCACGGGCGCCGCGGCGCCTTTGCTCGGCGCGGTGGAGGACGACCAGCTGGCGGTGCTGCCGTACTCGAGCGGTACCACCGGGATGCCGAAAGGGACGATGCTCACGCACCGCAACCTCATCGCCAACGTCCTCCAGTTCGAGTTCGTGGACGGCCGCTTCTGGAGCCGGGGCGGCGAGACGCTCGTGAGCCCGCTGCCCTTCTTCCACATCTACGGCTTCACGGCGTCGCTCAACATATCGCTCTACTACGACTGCACGTGCGTGACGATGCCCGCCTTCGACCTCGAGCGCTTCCTCTCCCTCGTGCAGGAGCGGCGCTGCACCAGGGCTCCCTCTCGCCTGCCGCCTGCCGCAGAACAGTCACCGGGCCGCGGCCGCCGACGCGCCGTGGACGTGTCCCCTAGGCGCAGCTCGTGCCGCCAATCATCCTCGGCCTGGCGAAGCACCCGCTCGTCGACTCGTACGACCTGAGCTCGCTCAAGACCATCGTATCGGGCGCCGCGCCGCTCGCGCGCGAGGTTGGCAACGAGTGCGCCGCGCGGCTCGGCGTGGCCGTCAAGCAGGCACGGGGTGTAGGGTGAGAACTGTGGTACGACCTCCAGGTGCGACCTCCGGTGGGTTATGATGATCCTGATGGAGCCTTGGCATTGTTGTTGCCGTGCGGGTGAGGATGTCACTCGGCGTGGTCGTCAAGCAGGCGTGGGGGATGAGCGAGCTCGCGCCGATCGGCAGCGTCAACCCAGACGGCGACAACCGGCCGGGCTCGAGCGGCGTCGCGGTCGCCTCGATGCTGTACAAGATCGTCGACCCCGAGAGCGGAGAGCTGCTGCCGCGCGGCGAGGAGGGCGAGGTGGTGTGCACGGGGCCAAACGTCATGGCGGGCTACCTCAACAACCCGGAGGCGAACGCGCACGCCTTTGACGCGGACGGCTGGTTCCGGACGGGCGACATCGGCTACGCCGACGAGGACGGCTACCTCTACTTCACGGACCGGCTCAAGGAGCTGATCAAGTACAAGGGCTTCCAGGTGCCGCCCGCCGAGCTCGAGGCGCTGCTGCTCTCGCACCCGCAAATCGTCGACTCGGCGGTGATCCCGGTGCCTTCCGACACGGCCGGCGAGGTGCCGCGCGCCTTCGTCACCCTCGCGCCAGGGGCGGACTTCGACGCCGACTCCATCGCCGCCTGGGTCGCCGAGCGGGTCGCGCCGCACAAGAAGCTCCGCGGCGGCGTCGTGCAGATGGTCGCCCCCGACGCCATCCCAAAGTCGGCGGCGGGCAAGATCCTAAGGAGAGTCCTCGTGCAGAGAAACAAGGCGGGCGAGTTCGACCCGCAGGCGTGATGACACGCATGTACTGTACACACACCGCACAGCTCAGGGGCGCACCCGCCTCATGGATGTCCGGCCGGGGGCGGTTGTGGGTTGATCTGTCCCACCACACAGCGCGTCTCGCGTAGTCGTACGCGGCTCTACAAAAGCGATAGACTGTGTGTGAAATCCCCTTTTTTAGTATAAAACGCCGATTCGGCGCGCCCACGCCACGCGGGGGTCCTACACATGCACATGTTGCACATGCATACGGCTACGCGCGCTAGAGCCACCCGCGCGCCTCGCATCCCGCCTTCAGCCCCTCGTACAGCGCAAGCGTGATGCCGAACTGGGGCGCGGAGCGCAGC
This sequence comes from Emiliania huxleyi CCMP1516, assembly GCF_000372725.1. NCBI lineage: Eukaryota > Haptophyta > Isochrysidales > Noelaerhabdaceae > Emiliania > Emiliania huxleyi. Next base: position 707,167 of record NW_005198900.1, read on the forward strand.
ACACGCTCCGGCCCTCCCGCGAAGAGCCCCGCGACCCCGCCCTCGGACAGGACACGGCGGCCGGCGGCAAGCGGACCCACCCCGCCGCTCGCCAGGCCGCGCGTCGCCACGTTCGCACCGACGACCGCCGCAGCGCCGTCTCTCAGCTCCGCCGGCTCCTCGCGCTCCTAACGGAAACGGCTTGCCATTGGTCCGCCTGTCTAGCTGCCTACCATCTCCAAGCCGCCTCTCGCCACGCACCTCCTGCAGCCGCGTCTTGACCACGTCTGCGGGCGTGGTGAGGTACGCAGCGGGCGCCGCGGCGAGCATGCCCGCCGTCAGCGAGAGCAGTGCGCCAGTCATGTGCATGTCGCCCTCCGCCAGCATCGTCCTCGCGCTGGCGTAGACGGGGAAGAGGATCGCGCTGAAGAGCGAGTCGCGAGCTGCGCACGCTGCAGCGCCGGTGTAGAGCACTAGCGGATTCGAGGCCGCCCCGAGCCGCTGCAGCACGCCAAGCGGGCTGTCCGGATTTGAGGAGAGCTGGAGCCGCACCTTCACGATCTCCAGCGGATTGGTGGCAACCACCTGGCACAGCCCCGCCAACGCGCCGGAGAGTGCCTCGCCGAGGAGCGGAGCACTCTGGTCGTGCACAAACAGCTTGATAGATTTCTCGGGTACGACGCCCGTAAGCTGAACGCCGAGGCCACTGTACAGAGAGAGCAAGCCCTCACTGCGTACCAGCGAGAGGGCGGCGCGGACTCCACTTCCACCGTAGCTTTTCTGCGCTGTCTCGCTCTGCAGCCGTGTTTTGATGCTGTCAAAGGGATACACGGCCAGGGCGCCAGCGGCGCCAGCGGCGCCAGCAGCGGCAAGATTGACCACTGTTGGAGGTGGTGCACAGATTGCAATCCCGAGGACGAGAGCGACGCTGAGCATCGTCTGTGACAGTGCGACAGCGACAGCACACGTCCCGGGTGCGTCCGGCTTTGACTGAACGCGCCCCGGCAGCGCCCAGCCTCGGTCGGAAGATGCTTGTCGCGAGGTTCTCGCGGTGGATATCCTTTGCCCGCGTTTGGTAGCGAGGATTGGTGTAACCCGAGCCACGGAGGCGTGTTTTCTGACGGCCGACCGTCAGTGCACGGAGTTGCCCCTTCTCCGACTGCCCCGGCTAGTTCCCGAGGTCGTCGGGTGTGACCCCTGCGGAAGAATTCTGCAACCCAAGTCCCTCTCACAGCAGACTGGCACGGACTTGCACCACAAAAGGCACAGCAGACGGCTTGAAGAAGGTCGGCTTGAAGAATTTGAATTCCGGCTTCTCGTCGATTCTCGTCCTGCCATCCCTGTCCTCCTCCCCCATCCTCCCCCTCGTTTGGGTTGTCTGTTTTGCTTTCCTTCCTTCCTTTACCTTTTTCCCTCTCTTGGGTTGGGTGGTCTCATTCTTTCTTTCTTTTTCCATTTCTGCATCTGATTGATTATTTTCTTTTCTTTCTCTCTCTCTTCGAGATTTAGGTATGGGGGAGAACGTCATCGCTCACCGCACAGGCCGGCGACCTCCCTCCCTTGCGCGTTGATTATGCGCACCGTGCACGCTACCGAGAGGCACAGCCACACTCAGGGATTTCAAGAAGAGGGGTGTAGCGGGTGGAGCTGTGGCGCCGGGGCGCAGAGAGGTCGAGGGTTTCCCGGATCCCGCTTGTCCTTCCCATCAATGCGGCGCGCGCGCCCCGGCGCGGTCATGCCATGACGAATGAGAGTCATGGGCGCGGTCTCGTGGAATTCCACCTCCCCCATCACACAAAACCAACACGCGTGTGTCACACAAACCCCGCCGGCGGCCTGCCACCGCCGACCGCACATCGGACCGCAGAGCAGAGGCTCCGGGCCCAGGCCCTCGCTGGTCGCTACGCGCCACCGGAGCCCGCCCCGGCGCCGTCCTCTCGCCTAGCCGACGGGTGGCGAGGGCGCCTCCGCGCTTGGCCACGCGATCCAGAGGAACATGAGGAGGACGACGGCGAAGATGCCGCGCAGCACGGCCTTGTTCGTCGCTGCGCGGCGGCCCATCTGGCGCAGCACGCGGCGCGACGCCTCCAGCCCCTCGCGCGCGGCGCCGAGCGTGCCGCGCGTCCGCATCAGCGTCTCCCGCTGCCGCGCAAGGTCGCCCATGATGGCGGCTCCCCGCTCCTCCATGTCGAGGGTGGCGGCGTGCGCCTCGCGCAGCCGGTTGGTCGAGCTCGCCAGCCGGTCCGAGTTGGCCAGCATCCGCTCGCTCTCGTCGCGCCCGCCTCCGTCCCCGCTCGCCGCCGAGAAGAGCTCCTCGCGTATGCAGTCCGAGGCGACGGCGGCCGCCTGGCGCGCGTCGGCGCGCGTCGCCTGCGCGATCGATGGCGGAGGCGCGTGGAGGTGCGTCCGGCGGGAAAGTCTGCTCTCCTCTTCACATGATGGCCGCGTGGCACACGGGCGCGGCAGAGGTGCACACGGGCGGCGCACCTCCCGCAAGCGGCGTGAGAGGTCTGTCAGCTCGGAGCGGTAGGCGCGGATGCGCGAGGAGAGAGGCGCCCGCTCCGTCTTTGGGAGAGCGCCCGCCTCCATCTCCAGCATCGACACCACCTCGCGCGCTGCGTCGATGGAACGCGACGCCGCCGCCGCCGCCTGCTGCCGGTCGTCGCGGTCCGCAGTGGCCCTGGCCGTCTCCAGGTGGGCGGCGGCCTCAGAGCTGTGCGCGCGGTACTCGTCCTCGTACTCCTCCATTATATATCACAGAAACGATGACCAGCGCCTCCTCGGTAGAAACTTGAAAAAAGAAATAACTCCGCTGCTCAGATTGGGCGGCGCTCGTCGGCGTTGCGGCGCTATGGCGCTCGCGGCGCGCTCGTGGCGTTCAGGCGGCTCGCACAGCGCCCACCCACGCACACACGCACGCACACACACACACACACACACACACACACACACACACACACACACACACACACACACACGCACACACACACACACACGCACACACACACACACACACACATGCATGTACAGACACACAACCCCTTCCCCTTCCCCCACAAGGGCGAGGACACACACAGGACGCACCTCTAGCGAGGCCCGCATAGCATGTGGGAGACTCCTGCCGCCGCCCCTGCCACCCCTGTGTCAGTGTGCCTGTGGTAGCGAGAGACTGCCAGCGACAAGCTGGAGGCAGGTCGCTAGACTGAGATGAGACCGCCAGTGGAGTTGGGAGTCCACCGTGCACCGCGCTGCGAGCCTGTCGTGTCCCTTGTCAGGAGCAGGAGAGCCCCACCGGTCCCCCTGATCGTCCTTCCAAAATCCTGCTCGTGCAGGTGGGGACCCTGTCCTCCTCCCCATCCCTCGTTTGGGTTTGTCAGCGGAAGAAGCGACAAGAGAGAGAACGACGAGAGTGGGACGACCGCGAGGTGGCATGAAGGTTGCAACGAGAATTGGCGAGGGACTGCGAAGAGAGATAGGAAGAGGCGGACGCACAAGGGTGGGCGACGGCTAGCGCATCACACCCTCTCTTTTTTTCTGATTCCAACAGACACACACACACACACACACACAACCAGGCTAAACTTGAAAAAAGGATAACGCACGCGCCCTCAGCGGAGCTGGGAAAAGGACCGCCGCAAGCGGCGTGGCGTGGGTCGGTTGTGCATCCATCCCTCCCAGGCCCCTCTGCGCCTCGCTAAACTTGAAAAAAGTGCGTTCAGTGCTTGTATTGTAGAGAGTGACTGACCATGTCGCATGTGCACAATATCTCTCAGTCTAGCTATTCCTCTAGCCAAGGAGAAGAATTTGCGCAAAAGTCGGGGCTGAAAAACCATTGGTGTGGGTAAGGGCGTAGACGCCCTTAGTGTGGGCGACGGCTAGCGCACCACACTCCTCTCCTTAAAATCCCTGTGTGGTGGCGGCGTGCCGTCCTCCCATCCCTTCTATTTCTTTTCTTTTTCCATGTGAAATCACGAACCCTGTCGAGACGCAGTCGCACCGCGTGCTGGGCACGGCTACAGGTGTACGGGTCGGCGCCTTCCTTCAGGTGCGTTTTGATGACACGGATACTGCAATAAAAATACCGATCACATCTTTTTTTCGCCGCGGCTGCTGCCTCCGCCAATACGACGGCGGGCGCCGCCGGCCGCCGCCCCTGGAACGCCTCCGAGCCCTCAGCAAACGCGTGGCACCGCCGGATCACGTCCGCACACGCTGCCTTGCGCATGCCTCCGCCTTGCAAAAGTGAAAAGAGTGCTCCAAGAGCGGCACACTCAGTGAGCGCGCGGACAGCGTGCTCACGATCCGGAGCAGCAGCGCGCGGCATGGTTTCTCTCTGAAGAAGTTTATAGGTTAGGTTAGGTTAGGTAGGGAGGTGAAGTCTGAAGAACAGCCAGGCTCGGACCTGGACACCCAACGCGGTATGGGTGGACGCGAGACAGATGATGACGACACGCACGAGCGACACACAGACACAAACAGGCTCACCAAGTCACACAGCCAGTTGGCTGCCACACACCCTGAGTGGGCACATAACTCTGAAGAAATAGGGAAGACAAAGCATTTCACGGTGTGCTCAGATTGGGCTGCCAGAGCCGTTCGATTTCTCGTCCTGAAAGGGTTAAAAAGAAAGAAAGAAAACAGACACAGCCCAAGGGAGGGATGGGAGGACGGGTTATACATAAAATAAATAAAACGGACACGCCAGGGGGGGTATGGTCTCGATCGAGGTGGGTTGGTTGCGTGATGTGACCGTACCTTACCCCGCAAAAAGTCCGAACCCAGCGCTGCTGTCCGCTGAGGCCACCGGCCAAAACGCAAAACCACATACATATCTTGAAGGTCCGATACTGGAAGCCCATATAGGCACCTTACACTCCCCCGCAGTATCGCACCTCTTGAGCGACACTACGTTTCCGCAGCTGGGGATTCTCCGGGTACCCCTCTTTGTACCCGTGCTGGCCGGATGCTTCCTCCTCCGACCGAACAACTCAAGTTCGATCGGCCCCAGTCTCGAACTGGCAGCCACTATCATCTATGATCTATCTATCTCACTCACTCACCGGAGGTACCATGTCCGAAGAGGCCACCGGCCAAAAGCGCATATCTTGAAGGTCCGATACTGGAAGCCCTAATGGACTATAGGTAGAAATGTGAAGAACAGTCAGACTGGAAACCTCCTACAACAAGGCGAAAAAAAAGAACGAGCGGTCCCCTCGGCAAGCCGCTGCCGACATCGCCTCGGCCGTCCGGAGAAACAATGCTCGACGACAACAATGCTCAGGAAGTCGACGAGCCTCCTCTCTTCAAGTACCAGCGGCTGGGCAGGTCCGTCCCGCTCATCCTAGGCTCCGACGCCGCCTCCTCCCTCGCGGTGCACGCGCGGTTCCTCGTGCTCGGCACGGCGTCGGGGGCGCTCCACATCCTCGACCCGTCGGGCCTGGAGCTGCGGCGGTTCGCGCCGCACTCCTCCGCGGTGACGGGCGTCTCGATCGACGCGTCGGGAGAGTTTGTCGGCTCGTGCTCGCAGGACGGTACCGTCGTCGTGAGCAACACGATCAGCGGCGAGGGCTCAACCCAGTGGTACCCGCGCCCGGTGCAGAGCATCGCGCTGATGGACTCGGCGGGCGACTTTGCCTCGCGCCGCCCGGTGGCGACGGGCGGTCTGGCGGGCCAGCTGGTGCACTCCGCTCGCGGCTGGTTCGGCGGCGCGAAGGACACCGTCCTGCACGCGGGCGAGGGGCCCGTCACGGCGGTGGCGTGCGGCGGGCCGCTCATCGCGTGGGCAAACGACGTGGGGGTCAAGGTGTTTGACACGGCGCACAACCGGTGCGTCTCGTTCGTCGAGCGGCCGTACGAGCGGCCGCCCTCCGACCTCTTCCGGTGCCAGCTGCTGTGGTCCTCTCCCGCCGAGCTCGTCATCGGCTGGGCCGACTCGATCAAGCTCGGCGTCGTGCGCTCGCGCGGCGGCGGCGGGCCAGACTCAAAGGGCCCGCGGCTGTACATGGAGGTGGTGGCGCTGCTGCAGACGGACTTCTTCGTCTGCGGCCTCGCCACCGCCAGGCTGCGGCGCGAGGGCGGCGCTTGGGCGACCGACCTGCTCGCGCTCGCCTTTGTGCCGGACGACGAGGCGGCCGGGCAGGAGCAGGACGGCGGCGGGGGGGCGGCGGGGGGGCCGGCGGCGCCGCCGGAGCTGAGGCTGCTCACGCTGCGGAACGAGGAGATCCTCTGCGACTCGCTCTCCGTCGAGGGGCACGAGGCGCTGACTGCCGCGCAGTACACGCTCGCCGCCGCTCCGCCGCCGCCGCCCCCCGCCTCGCCCTCGCCGCTGCAAGCGCTGCCTCAGCCGCCGCCGCCGCCGCCGCCGCCGCCGCCGCCGGGGACGCCGCCGCCGCCGCCGCCGCCGCCGCCGCCTCCGCCGCCGCCCCCGCCCTCCCGAGACCTCAACCCGATGATGGCTGCCCGCGGCGCCCTCTCTGCCGCCGCCACCTCGGCAGCCTCCGCCGTCGGGGGCGCTGCGGCGGCCGCCGCGGCCGTCGTCAACGCCGGCGGAGCGAGTGCAGCGTGGACGCCGCTCGCGGCAGCGGCGGCGCGCAGCAGCGTGGCGCCCGGCGGCTGGGAGGCGGCGTACCAGTGCGCGGGGTGCCTCGGAGGGCGGCGCGGCCGACGGCGTCCCTTTGACGCTCCTCACCGCGGCTGCGCTGTAGGTGCGACGACCTCTCCGAGATGACTGCGTACGTCGTCGCGCCTCATGACATCGTGGTGGCTCGCTCCTTCTCGTGGGACGACCGCATCGCGTGGCTCCTCTCGTCGGGGAGGTTCGAGCTCGCCCTCACCCTCGCCAGCAGGCACACGGCCAGCCTCAGCCGCCACACGCCCCTCGCGATCGCCGAGCAGTACGCGGCCTCGCTCCTCGAGGCGCCGCACGCCGCACCTGCGAGCTGCGCGCCCGGGAGCAGCACGCCGGCGCCGGCGGACGGCGGCACGGCGAGGGGAGGGGAGGTGGGCGGAGCCGGTTCGGCGGGTCTGAGGGCTGAGGGCGCGGACTCGGACAGTGGCAGCGGTCTCAGCCAATCGGAGCAGGGAGGCGAGCTCGAGGCGCCCGCCTCGGTGGCGGCGCGCGTCCTGGCGTCGCAGCTCGGCAACGACGCCGCGCGCTGGCTGCGGTGGCTGCGTCGCTTCGCCGCCGTCGGCGCAGTCCGCTGGCTCGTCGAGGCGGTGCCCGTGAGGCCGCCGCTGCAGGGCGCGGGAGGCAGCGCCTCGGACGTGTACGAGAGCGCGCTCGAGCTGCTGATGAGGGAGGCGCCCGCCGAGGCGCTCGCCTACCTCCGCTCGTGGCACCCCTCCCTCTGGAGAGAGCCGGTATTGCGCGATGCGGCGACCGCGGCGCTGCAGCACGCGAGGGCGGCGGCGCAGCCGGCGGCTTGCGCGGCGGCGGCGCTCGCTTCCGAGCTGGCGGCGGCGGCGGCGGAGGCGGACCGGGTGTCAGAGATGCGGGGACGGGCCGGGTGCACTGCTTGCGCGCTCGCCGCGGCTTCGGAGGCGCCGCCGGCGCCGGCGCCGGAGGGCGAGCGGCCGCTGTCGCCTGCGGAGAGCGCGCTCACCGAGGTGCTCGCACTGCTGGCGGTATCGCGGCGCGAGGTGGGCGTGGCGCTCGACCTGCTCCTCTCGCTCCCCGCGGGGCAGGCCGATGTCTTTGTCTTTCTCAGCCAGCAGGGCGCACACGCCCTCGCTCTCCACCGGCTGCTCGACCTCGCCCGCCTCTCGTGGCCCCGCACGCTCGCGCTGCTCCTCGCGCGGAGCGACTCGTCCTTCCCGCCCGCCGCCGTCGTCCCTCAGCTCGAGGCGGCGCCGTGCGAGCCGCCGGCCCTCTGGCTGCACGAGTACCTCCACGGGCTGCTCGAGTGCAACCCGGCTGCCGCGGCGCCCTTCGCGCCGCGCCAAGTCGAGCTGTACGCAGCACTGGCGCCGCAGCAGCTGCTGCCCTTTCTGCGCTCGTCGAGCGGGTACGAGCCAGAGGCTGCGCTCGACGTGGCCAAGGAGCACGGGCTCGTCGACGCGCAGATCTACTTGCTCGCGCAGCAGGGCGCCGCCAGGGCGGCGCTCTCCCTCGCGCTGGGCGACGGGCGCGACCTCGGCGCCGCGCTCAAGCTGGTAACAGAGAGCGGCGAGGAGGAGCTGTGGCCTCTGCTGCTCGACGAGGCGGTGGCGTCGCCCGCGCTGACGCAGGAGCTGCTCCTGCGCGTCTGCCGCCCGCCGCTGCTCGCCATCGACCCGCTCGCGCTGCTCCGCCGGCTGCCCGAGGGCGAGCGGATCGACGGCCTCCGCAAGCACCTCACCCGCTTGCTGCGGCAAGTCGCCGAGCACGAGGGCCTCTCGAGGGGCGCCGCCGCTATCGCGCACGCCGACACGGCGGCGCTCCTGGGCGAGCGGCATGCGGCGCAGTGCCGCGGAACAACCCTGCATTTGCCGCTTCCACAGGACCCGTCGGCGAGCGGCGAGGCGGGCCCAGACTAGCTGGCGAGCGTGTGCGTGTCTGAGCAACTGATGTCAACTCGGCTAGCCACTGCCACTGAGCGAAACTGCAACCGTGATGTCTCGTGAGCCGTCCCGTGAGGAGGCGAGAATTAGTTCTCCATTGCACAAAGATCACAGGACCTGCTCTCCTTTTTACCCACCTGGGCATCTCGGTGTCGGATCTCGGATCTCATATCCTGCATGTGGAGAAATAAATAAAAACGGACGTCTCTACTGTGAGATGGGTAAAAAGAAACAGGTCCCCACCCGTGCGATCTTTGTGCAGGGTTTTTTGTGCGTGTGGTCGGCGACTAGCCGGGGTCGTCCTCCCGACGGGGGACTAGCACTAGCCGTCTTCCACATGCACATGGTCCCTCGGGTCCCTGCTACTCTTAATCTCTTCGTAAACCCTCCTGCTGATCTCCGCAAAGTCCTGCTCCCTCCCTCGTCTCGCCCTGCGCGTCTGCTCCGCCTCCCCGGCGTCTGCCCTGCGTCGTCTGGCGACGGGTCCTCCATAGTCGGTCGAGGTCGCCGCCCTCCTCGCCCCATTCCCAGCCTGTTGCTTTGGTGGTCGGGTCTGGGAGCTCAAACCTATCGATTTCCATTGGAATGTCGTGGGGGGCGGAGCGCGTGCCTAGGCCTGCCCCGCTCGCCGATCCCGAGCTTTCTGCCCGAGAAAAGCGAGTCTTGCGGCCACGGACGTCCCCGGGGCGACGCGCGATCGCCCCTACGTCACCCGCGCGCGCCATGTTCGGCCCCCTCGCGACTCGCGAGGCGCCGAGACTGGCGGCAGCTCGAGCCGGCGCGGCACTCACCACCTCTGCGTCCGCCGAGGCGAAGGCAGATGGTTCGGAGGCGCGGCGGCGGCGGCGGTGGCGGCCTCTGGGGGCGCTGCGCACCCCTTCGCCGAGCAGTCCGCCTTGACTTGCGCGAGGAGCGAGCGGCGACCGCAACTCGACGGGAGAGAAGGTGAGCATTGTAGCAGCCTGCTTCACACACGTACTCACGACGTACCACGTAAAACGTACATACTACGCACCGTACGCGCGCCGCCAACGTAACACCCACACCCACACACACACCTAGTCCGTGTCCATAGCGGCGGCCCACTTGGCGCGAAGCTCCTGCTGGAAGCGAGCCAGCCTTCTCTGCGGCCACCCGCGCTTCTTGAACCAGCGGTACCAGTACTGCACGTACTGCGCGTAGGTGATGACTTTGCCTTCCGACCTCGCGTTGTCGATGGCGAGCCGAATGTCGATCAGCGACCGGTTGGTGTCCTTGTCGTTTGGGATCGGCGCAGACACCGTGTCCATCGCATGCTGCTGCATGTGGTTGTAGAGGATGTGAGATTGGGTGCGCGCCGCCGCCCTCCGCGCATCGAGATCTGCCTGATGCTCCTCGTCACTCACCCCCTTCCTCCGAGCGCCTCCGCAATCGCCGTGCTGACACTTGGCAATCGCCTCGCCCATCCGCTGGACCGTTTGCTCCATCGGGTCCTGATTGATGAGCTCGAGGCACCCGTACCTGCGGAAGAGCTCCGGCAGCGAGGCCCACATATGCCACCCGTAGCCTTTGAACTGCAGGCCGTGCGTGCCCCCCGTCCAGCGCACGCAGAACTCCGACGACGCGCGCTCGAAGTCGCGATACACCTGCTCTGGGCCGCCCGCATAGCTGCGCATCTCGGCCGGCTTCAGGCGCATGAGGCGGAGGGCTTTGGCCAGGCAGAGCGCGGTGCGGGCCAGCCCGTCGAGGCCGGCGATCGCGTCCTCTCTGCCGATCGCGCGCAGCGCCGTCTCCAGCGCTGTGAAGAACCTCGAGGCGCCCCTCCCTCCCTCCTCGATGAGCAAAAAGTCATTGCGCAAGGCGCGGGAGTCCTTGCCGTCGAAGGCGGCCGGGTAGCGCTTCTTCGTGTCGTTGCTCATGGTCAGCTTGTGCCGCAGCTGCAGGCCCACGTCCGACATCGCGGCGTTAAACGTGTCGATCGCCGCGACTTTGCCGGAGCTGGTGCTCTCGAGCTTTTGGGTCAGCTCCCGCTCGAGCACCGTGATGAGCAGCTCCATCTGACGCATCTCCGCGTGCAGGACGCACAGAGCCAGGTATCGCTGCGCAATCGAGGAGTCGCCGCCAAGGATGTCCTCGAGCTCGCGCTCGCCGAAAGGCGGCAAATACGGCAGCAGCACGAGGGACCCGGCAGGGAGGATCGCTTTCGCTCCCGCCTCGGTGGAGAGGTCCACGGAGGTGAGGCAGCTGCGGTAGCGGTCCAGGTCGAACCTGGCGTCGCGCAGCGCCTGCTGTGCCCACTGCGAGTTGTCGGCGGGGACGCCGAGCACCTGGGTGCACTTCTTGCCGTTGACCCTGGTCTCCTTGGTCTTGAGCGAGGGTGTCGTGCTCACCTGGGGGTGGCGGGCTTGAGTTGTGAGTCTACAGGGTACGTGTGGTGTGAGCGTACGTAAGCAAGCGTCCGTCCCGTCACGGCACTCTCGGAAGAAAGAAGAAATACGAGCGGCGGGCGCTTGAAGGGCACAAGGGGGAGGCGCCTGCGCTCCCCGCGCCGCGTTGGACCCTTTGCCGCGAGCGAATCGAGACGTCGAAGTGCCGCCGCTCGCGGACCCGGTGCGAAGCTCCAGCATCGGGCACTGGATCGAGTTCGACCAGTCCTGCGACGAGTCGGCCATCATCTGCGCGTACTCAACCATCTCCGGGCGGCCGGGCCACTGCCGCTCGCATATCTGCTCGAGGGATGCGCCGCCATCGGGAACAACGGCGACCATCGCGAGCTTCGACTGGTCCTTGTGCAGCACGTTGTGGAAGGGCGAGGTCGGCTGGTCGGCGATCCAGTGCAGTCCAAGAAACTCCATGATTGCGCTAAGGTCGGCGCTCACGATGCCGTGCGCAGTCATGGGCACATCGGAGACGACAATGTGCCGCTGGTAGAAGCTGTCGCCCTCGTCGATGACGCCGAGGTCCTCGACGAGCTCGAGTCCCTCGTCGAGCAGCGCCGGCGGCAGCGGCAGATAGGCGTGCTCCACCACCAACCCTCCCGGTTGGCGCAGCTGCTCGAGCTGCTGCACATAGCCGAGGAAGCCACGCAGCTGATTCTCGGCGTGATCGTCGCCAGCCCAGCAACGCAGGAACAGCGCCTTGGCCGCATTGCATGCGCCCTGCACGACATGCTTCAGGCACTCGGGCCCCCACCGTTCGCCCTTCACCCCAAAGCACTTGATGATAGCAAGAACGGCGGTCCACTTCTTTGCACCCCGCATCCCCTTCAGGAGCTCGCCCGCATCGAGCGTCAGCTGGAAAGCAAATCTGGCGGCGGGGCTCCCCGGCAGTGGCACCTGGCCTGTGAAGGGAAGCATTCCCTCGTTTGCCAGTTTGTTTGCCAGGTTGCACGCGCCATGCGTGGCCGCAAGCCGCTTCTTGCGGTTCCAGACCGGCCGCTCATCGCTGCCCTCTGCCCGCGCGCGCTGCTCGCCCCCTCGGGGAGTCTGTTGATCCGCCTCCTGCGCCGCCTCCTCAGGCGCCTCCTCGCCCGCGTCCTCCTCCTCTGACTCCGCCTCCGACTCCGGCCCTCCCTCCTCCTCGACCTCGCTCCCCTCCTCCTCCTTCGCTGCTGCATTCGCCGCCGCCTCGTCCGCCGCCCGCGCCACCTTCTCACGGCTCTCCTTCTTCCGCCGCTCCTTCTTCAGGAAGTCGTTCTCGAGCCTCTCCTCCTCGCGCCGCAGCATCGCGACCGCCACCCGCCCGCGCTCCGCCGCCAGCGCCTCCGCCCGCTGCTTCGCCGCCTCGACGTCCTCTCCCTCGTCGACCGCCACCGGCTCGTCGATGTGCGGCGCGGATGGGCACCACTGCTCGTCGTACTTCGTCGACTCCTTGATCAGCCTCGACGAGGTTGAGTGGCCCAACAAGCGGTGGCCTGCATCGTACTTGCGCGCCAGCCCGTAGTTGACGTGGCCCATGCGGCGCAGATCGGCGAGCGAGGTCCTGGTGGGGTGGACCTTGGTCTTGCGCGACTCCTTGTCCCACGTGCGTTTCACCCGAGCGTTGCTCTGTAGGCGCGCCACGAACCGCTGCCCGGAGAGGAAGCGCCGCTTGCCGTGCACACGCGACCCGGGGAGGGACCCGTCGACGATTTCGGCGAGGTACGTGTCCATGCCCTCGTGCCCCGTCTCGGGAGTGCTGACAAGCTCCGCAATCGCTCGCAAGTGCGCATCGCACTTCGCTCGCACCCGCTTCCAATACCCCAGCTCCCCGCGCGTCATGGTCTGCCGATCAGGCCGTCTGTAGGGCTCACACCGCCGCTTCTCCTCGCGGTAGAACGGCTGGCCCAGCGCCGCTGCGAGCTCGACCTGCAGCGACGAGATCATCTGCTCCAACTCCTCGATCGGCTCGCGCAGCACGTGGTTGAGTGTGCTGTCCCCGTGCGCGCCGCACCGGGCCATCTGGTTGAGGTCGTACGGCCCCTCCTCCTCGATGCGCCTACGCTCCGCCGCCACCGCCGCCACAAAGTCGGCGTCGTCCGCGCTCCCAAACAGGTACTCGCCGCTGCCCCCGCCGCCGCCCCCACCAGCGGCGTCGCCGTCGCCGTCGCCGTCACCGTCGCCGTCGCCGCGAGGCTCGCCTGCTGCCGAACGCTTCTTCCTCGCCGCCGGCTTGTTCCCGCGGCTCTCGGTCTGCACCGCGACGGCCGCCGCACGGATCCACATCTCGAGGGTGCCGAGGTCGAGCTGGACTTTGGGCTTGTCCTTGGAGTTGCCGCCTGGTCGGAAGCATCCCGGCAAGGAGGCCTCCAAGGCGGCCCGCAGCTGCAGCGGCATGTTCTCCTGCGGCGGTAAGGGCGGGTGTGTCTACCGCTGCAGGAGAATTCACAGTCTTGCGTGTGAAAGTGTTGAGAGTGGGGTGGGGGCGGCGCACCTTGGGCATGGCGGCAAAGTCGAACTTGGCCGGTGCAAGCCGGACGGCGGGAAGTGTCTGCAATTTACTCGAGTACCGCGCCTTCTTCCCCGGAGAGTAGAAGTTGAACTTGCCCGGGGCCGCTGGGGCGCGGCTGCGCGCAGCGCCTCTGTTCACAGCAGCGGGCCGCGGCGGACGACGTTGTGCCTGCTGCTGCTGCTGCCGGGCCCCGGCCCCTGCCGGTCGGCCCGAACGCTCTCCAGCCGAAGGCCCTCCCGCATCGGCCGCGTCCGGCGGCGGGCTCCCATGTTGCGGAGCTCCGGCAGGCGGCTGGCCCGTAGGCGGCGGCGAGCCGATCGGCGCCAGCGGCAAGCGGGCGGCCGGTGCTCTGGCCGCCTGAGGCTGCGGCCGAGGCTGGCCGCCGCTCGGCGCCGAGCGTGCCGCGGCAGCTGGTCCACGCTTGGGCGGAGGCTCGACCCGCGGAACCGCATGCACAGGCGCGCGTGCGCGAGCGTCGCACGCAGTGGCGGCGAGCGGCAGAGAAGGGTCGCCCCCAATGGGCGTCGCGAAGGCGATAGGCGTCGGGGGCTGAGTCGGCGGGAGCGGTGCGTCCGCGTTGCCCAGCCGCGGGGACTCCACCGCGCGCACAAGCACTGGCGTGTGGAGATGCTGTATAGGTGGTTGCATGGCCCAAGGCCTCTCCATGCTACCTGCCCTCTACCTGCCGCTACCCGCCCGGCGCCTCCGAGCTTGGCTGGTCATCGTGGTAGTAATCGCCGAAAGTCGCCGGGAACCACACGTTACCGCCCGTAGCCATCCGCAATCATAGGACGGCTTACGCAACGGTTGGACGTGCGCAAGGGTGATGTCAAGAGCGCTGCACGGCCAGCGGCAGCAGCAGCAGCAACAGCAGCATCAGCCACCCAGCGCGACGGCGCCGGCGTGCTCGTGGGTGCGGCCGCGCCCCCGCCGCCGGGGCGCGCGACGTGGGTCCTCGCTGGACGGGCTGCCCCGCGGCGGCAGGGCGTAGCGAGATGGGCGGTAGAGGGGCAGGGGCCGCGCGACGTCGGCGAGACAGCAGAGGGAGGACTCAGAGGGGGCGAAGGTTTTGAGTCTCGCATCAAACTGGATGCATGTGTTCAAAAGAAAGTACCGACTCCACCAATACAATGGGTGTGCATCCCGGCATGCGAGACTCGCGAGCGCAGACGCGAAGGCGGGCGCGCAAGGACTAAGTGTGCTGCACACCCGCTCCACACTGCGTCCCAGACCGAAATACGTACACAAGGACACTCGGACGCTCAAAGGGGATACTCCTCGAGTGTGGCCGACTGACCGTGGAGCTCAGCTGGCGAGGGCACGGGAGTTGAGCTCGCCACCCAGCCCAGGCCGAGGACGTATTTGGGGTCGGGGATGGAGGGAGGCGGAGCACCCACCGAGGCGCCGTCCACCGGCATCGAGCCGTTGAACGTGGCGACGCCGACACGCACCGTCAGCAAGCGCGCCGCTGGCTCGTAGTCGATGCAGTGCGCCGAGCGGCTGCCGCACCCTCCTGTGGCACCCAGCTCGTCCTTTGCGCGCAGCTGGCTCTCGTCTGCTGCTGAGAGAGGGGTGGGGGAGACCAGGGCAAAGCGATGCGTGACCTTGGCTGTCGACGGCAGCTCCACGGCGAGGAAACCAAGGAAGCTCTGCACGTCCTCGGAGCTCTTGATCGAGGCACGGTAGATGATGCGGTCCGTGTCCGACATGCCCGCCCCCTTCCCCGAGCGCTGGTACATGTCGGGCCAGCATGGCAACGCCATCACATTCTCGGGCGGCCAGTTCTTCAAGTGCAGCACCATTGGGTCGAGCGCCGAGACCTTGTCGACGCGGTCGATGAAGGCTGCCTGGGAGGGGAGAGGGGCAGATCAATTAGTGAGGGACGCGGGGGGTAAGGGGGGGGCAGGTGTGTGTGTGTGTGGAGAGAGGAGTTGCGACGCGGGCGAGGCGAGGGGGCGAAGAGAGCGCGCGCGCACACACCAGCATATCTT
Organism: Emiliania huxleyi CCMP1516; assembly: GCF_000372725.1. NCBI lineage: Eukaryota > Haptophyta > Isochrysidales > Noelaerhabdaceae > Emiliania > Emiliania huxleyi. Next base: position 722,583 of record NW_005198900.1, read on the forward strand.
GATGCGCCCTTTGCAGGACGGCGAGGCGGTGCAGCTCGGGAATCACGAAGTCGATCTCGACCTTGCGCGACTCCTTGATCGACAGGTCGCGAGTGGCGACTATGTGACCCTGCAGCAAGCAGCAGTCGAAAAAGCGGACGCGAGCGGTGCCGACGGCGCACATAATCATGAACGCGCACGAGGCGCACGAGATCACGCCCTCGTGGGTGACGGTCGCCGTGTTGATCTTGACGCCGATGTCGGTCGGCACGAGTGCGCCCGTCAAGTTGAGAAACGGGCGCTGGTTGAGAGGTCGCTGCAGCAGGTCCTTGCTCTCGGGGTCGGTGGTGCAGAGCCTGAGCTCGTCGGAACCCTGCTCGAGCACGCGGAAGCCGTGGATCTCGTCGCCCGAGAAGTCCTTGCCGAACATGTACTTGATGCTGCCGTCGCCGTCCATGTACGAGAGGAACCGAACCAGCGCATCGTCGGCCTGGAACATGAGCGCCGCGCCGCGCAAGACCGGCCCGGCGGTGAGGGGGACAACGGGCAAGGCGGGCGGGCAGCGCCGGTGGCTCGAGGCTGGCCGCGGGAAGAGCGACGGCGGGAGCAACTCGGTGGTGGGCATGTCGTTCAGCGACTCGGGCATGATCGAAGCAAGCGACGCATCCTCCCCCCAAGGCGTGAACGAGAGCGGCCTGACCGCCTGCGGCGGCGCCTATGTTGAGGGGAGAGGCGTCGCTCTGGTGCGCGCAGAGGCGGTCATGGGGCGCGGCGCGGCTGCGAGGCGGCACCTTGTCGTTGAACTCGAAGATGAGCGTGCCCGCGACCTCCCACTCGCATCCCAGCCCGACCGCCGCGATCCCCATGACCGCCTCCGCGTCGTGCGCCTCTGCGCAGTTTGTGAGCACCACCACCTTTGGATCCTGCTGCATGCGCGCCGCGAGCTCCGTCCCAAGCAGAGAGACGATGTCGACCCGCTGGCGGATGAAGCCGGCCGGCAGCACGTCGGTGTCGCCGTCGTCAAAGTGGACACGGAAGCCGGTCGTTCCCCTCTTCGTCTGCACGACCTTCGTCACGTAGCCTGGGAACCAGCGCGCCTTTTTTTGATATCGGGCATCGACGCGGTCGCCAAGGGCAAAGGCGGCGCCCTCGGCCAGCGCGTCGTCGTCCGAGGTCGCCTCTAGTGGTGGCGGCGCTGGAGCTTCGTCCTTGTAGGCAGCGAGGTCCTCCCCGTTGTAGCACCACAAGAGCTCGGCTGTCTGGGCCGTCTCGGGGTCATTGGTCGACCCGCTCTCAATGAAGCACCGGAAGAGAACTGCAGGGCGGATGCCAGCTGCGAGGGGGCGAGCGGGGCGACTCAGAGCTGGGAGGGCGCCATACGCAGCGCCTCGCCGCACACGCTGCGCAGCGAGGGTGTGTGCAGCTCCACACTAACTGCGCGCGCGCCGGGAGGCAATAGCGCGCGCGTACCGTCGCCATTGGGCATACTGAACGCGACCTCGTAATAGCGGTCCGCGCCGTACCGAAGGGCCTGCCCGTTGTTACGACGCGACACCGCGTTCTCGCCCACGCGGCCCAGCAGGCGCCTGGCAGGCGCCGCTGGCATCCCCAGCAATTGAGGCGCCTCTCCTCTGAGAGTAACCGAAGCGCTCGCGCCAAGACTGTACGGCGCGAGCCACCCCCACGCGCAGTCTCCGCCCAGCAGCAGCTTGTCCACGGTCCGTGTGTCCCCGTGCATCCCTGGAAGAGCGATGACACCGATAGGATCGGCGGTGATCGCAGCTCGTTGGAGATCGATGGTTGTTCCCTCTGGCGATAGGAGCTCGAGCCCGTTTAGACCCAAATAATGCGGGTCGCCCCAGGTGGACTCGCAGAGCAAAACCAGCTGCTTTCCGTGTGGATGGAGCCGCACCTCGTAATCTTGCATCGGGGGCAGAGACGGCATGAACCCGGCTGCCCGCGGCGCAGGCTCGCGCTGGCCAGCCGAGGTCGCAGGCCGTGCAGCGACGGCCGTGACTTCGCTCGGAATGACGCGGGGCCGGCACTCTAGAGCGCCGGCCTCTGCGCCGGGCGTGTGCGGCCGCTCCGTACGGAAGGCGTCAGAGTCGTGCTCAGGCGAGTGGCAGCATAGGTCGTGCGCCTCGATGGCGGTGAGCGTTTGCGGCTCGAGCGTGAACAAGATGCTTTCGGCGCACGCAAAGGCGTCCACCACGTTCCCGCAAGCCTTGTTGATCTCGCCGCGAAAGATGAGCGCGCCGTCGAGCCGCAGCTCAATTCGACGCGCACCTCGGTATGAGTGGATTCTCGATTTATTGTAGTTCCAGACTCTCACGAGCGAGAGCCGGCAGGGCGCGGGAAGCTCAATCCCCAAGAGGTTGCGCTCGCCAGCGGTGTATGGAGCCAGCCACAGGTGGTTGTCGTTGCAGGTGGCACAGACTCCATCGGTCAAGTTGGACACAACTCGCGGGTCGTCCGAACATTCTGGGAGGACGTTGATGTCGGCGGGCGAGGCCCAAATCCGACCTGCGGATAGGTCAACCGGCAGCCCTGCGCTGTCGAATGCCTCGATGGCGGCCAGCCCGACGTAATAAGGATCGCCCCAAGTGCTGAGGATGTCCACCTGCAGCTTTCGTCCCGCCGGCAGCGCGACGAAGACCCCTTCCTCCTCCTCCCAGCCACTCGCTGCTGGCGCCGTGGGCGTGATGAAGTCGAGGGAACGTGGGCCGCCTGCGCCCGCACATTGGGTGTACCCGCTAGCCGAGGAGTAGGAGGAGCCCGCAGGTGAGGCGGGGCACGAGCGACGGCTTGCGGTTGACTCCCCGCTCGGCGGCCGGGAGCCACTCGACGGCGGGCGTGACGCAGAGAGACTCGATCCATGGCTCGACGAACAGCCGCAGGCCCCGCCGCGCCAGAGTCCAGAGCTGCTGGCATCGCACCCACCTCTTGCAATGCTGCTTTGGCCACCGAGCTGCAGGTTCGATGCTGCACCGAGGTTGAAGTGCTCGCTTTCGTACATGCTGCCGCCGCTGCCAACATGGCGCGATGCGCAGTCTCTCCGCTCGCTAGCCATGCGAGTCTGCACAAAATTTTGCAGAAGTGCGTCCTCGGGAGCGACGCGCGTCGGTGCAGGGCTCTGCGTGGGTGAAGTACGACGCCAGTCGGTTGCGCCGGAGCGCGCCGACGATGGCGCGCGCCGGCCGGCGGCGGGCGCCGACTCGAAGTGCATTCGTCGCAGGCAGCGTTGCCGACGGTTTCATTTCATTTCATTTTCATGAAAATAAAGAAAAAAGGGTGGTTGTTTCATACGATCGAAGGCTAAGCTCAAAAAAAGGAACAGGTCCCCACCCGTGCGATCTTTGTGCAGGGTTCTTTGTAGCATTTCATGAGGGAGCGCGTCTGCTCGGTTTTCTTTTTGCGATCACTCATGACTTCTTGTGCAGCTCGCATCGCGTCGTGGCGTCGATTCCTTCTCGCGTGAGCACTTCCCACAACAACATACCTGAATACACCTAAACCTGAATGCTGAAAGCCTGCGCCCAGCGAGGCTGAATCGTGTGCCGTGCGGAGGAATGGAAATAATGGGAAATGGGGAACCCCCGCGCGGCTCCCCCCTCCACTTCTACGGACTCCGAGAGGAGCAACGCTGGGCTGTTAGCCTGTTTGTATTTGAACGCCTGTTTTTGTCAGCTGTGTCGTACAGCCCTAACCTCTCCCTCTCGGCGCTCTCATAATACATTCACATCACGCGTACTTTTCTTGGAGAGCACGAGCAGAGAGAGAAACATGGTACATGCTGGTGCACAAGGGAAGCCTTTTCGCGTCTTCCCCACCACGCTTGTCACGACAAGGCCGACAAGTTCTCCTGGAAGCGCTGCACAAAGCTGGAGACGTAGTCGGTCGTGACGTGGAAGTCGTGCAGCCGCTCGTACTCGTAGTAGACGAAGAGCGACACCAGGTTGATCGAACCCTGGAAGGGGGGCGCAGTGGGCGGTCGGTGGCTGGAGGCGGGGAGCAGCGGTGGGTGGCTGGAGGCGGGTCACCGGGTAGATGGCATACGATCTTGCCACGCTGGCACGGCCGCGTGCGAGGTCCTCCTCGAACGCGTCGGCGTCGAAACCGCCTTGTGCCGTCTCGTAGCTCGCGCGCCGCTCGTCGCAGCCCAGCTTGTCGGTGATGCCGGACTGGGAGCGCGACAGCGCATCGAAGACCACGTCGCACGCCAAGGGAGAGACCTGCGCAAGGTGGCGGCGCGAGCTGGGAGGACGGGGATGATGCGTGAAAGAGGTGGGATGGACGAGCGTCGGCGGCGTGTCGGGATGGACGCGCGCCTCCCTCGCGTCGAGTTCGGCCGCGGTGCAGCCGACCGAGGCAGCGAGGGCGTCCGAGCGGAAGGACAGTCTGCCGACATTCTGCTCGTGCCAGTGCCGCTGCGCTTGCGACCTACCACGGCGAGTATCACCGCTGCGAGCATGAGAGAGGAGGGCGCGGTGGGGGAGAGCGGTCGGCTTGCGCGTGCTTCCGCTTGCAGAACCCACGCCGCTGCGGCGTCCTGGCCGCCCACGGCTGGGCGCCGGCCTTCTCGACGTCGGGCGCGGAGAACTGCGGGTCATTTTTTGGCCAGCGGGGCAACTTGGAGGTGCGAGTCTCGCTGCTGAGCCGCGACGCCTTGCGAGGGAAGGCCTCCTCCCAGCGCGCCCACGCGTCGCGCAGCGCAGGGCCGTCCACGATGTTGCCCTCCGCGTCGAAGAAGGCGTCCATTGCGGGGAGTTCCCCTATGCTGTCCCACTCCTGCGAGGCGGAGCAGGTACGGACACCGTCAAATGTGAGCCCGCTCGGTTTGCGGCCCGGCTCTTCTGGAAGCCTCCATCCGTTGCCATCGACCGAGAACGTTGACGACATCAATGGCAGACACTTTGGGTCCGGATGCGAGGAGGTCGGAAGCCCTGCAAAAGGTGCGGGTGGCGGCAGTCGATGCACCCGCCGATGATGCTGTGGTGGGTGCTGCCGTCATCGCCACCAAGGGACGCTGAGGCATCGGACGGCGGGTGCCCAGCACCACGGCGGGTGTGAAGCCTGCAACGAGCGTAAGCATCTTATGGGCTCTTCGCAGCCGCCTTCCCCAGGGGCGCAACCAGCCGCAACCAGCGCCCTGTTACAGCCACCTGGTAGCCCTGGGTTTCGGCTCCTACCCAGATAGGGGGTCTGGCGCCACGGCGACAGGGAGGATGTGGCCTTGAGTTATGTGTACGCCAACTCAGGGTGTGTGGCAGCCCGCTGGCTGTGTGTCTTGTGAGCTTGTTTGTGTCTGTGTGTCGCTCGTGCGTGCCGTCATCATCTGTCCGGCGTCCACCCATACCGCGTTGGTGTCCAGTCCGAGCCTGGCTGTTCTTCACCTTTCTACCTACCTACCTAGACCCTATGCAATAGGTAGGTAGGTCCGGTTTTGACCGCCCCAGAGGGCCCCGCAATAGGTAGGTAGGTGGTGGTTGTGGTTGGGGGGGGGGGGGGGGGTGAAAGTAAAAAAACCGCTTCTTGCGCGGGAGACGGGCCGCGCGTTAGCCGGAACGGGGCCATGCCAGGCGAGTCGCCTGCGGCTGGGACGCCAGCCGAGACTAACGGGTATTCACAGAGGGCTAACGGGTATTTTTTCGCTTCGACTGCGCGGCCTGGGAATAGGTAGGTAGGTGGGGCACGGAGCCTGGCGATTGGCGCCCGCAATAGGTAGGTAGGTAGGGCGTTTTGGTGCGAGTCGTGGAGGACAGACCCCCTATCTGGGTAGGAGCCGGAACCCTGGCGAGTACAGACCACGCCTGCTATTCACAGCACGAGTAATGGAGAAGTCTGTCCGCGCCTAAGGATTCTGCCTTTCCTATTCTGCTCTACTACACAAGGATTCTTGCTATTCTACCTCTCACTAGATTCCCCTTCCCAGGTTCCTCTTCTGCTCAGATATTCTGATTCTCTCCCCAGACTCTCCCATCTTGGCCCCGCTTTCAGCTTCCTGATTCTCCATTCTCGTTTCCTCCGCTTCCTTTCCGATTCTCCAGGGCAGCCAGAGCCAATTCCTGATTCTGCTCCCCCCTCCCGATTCTCCTGTCTCTCTTCCTATTCTTGATGCTCCATTTGATTCCTGATTCCTGATTCCTGATTTGTCGGATCGCCCACATTTTGACCGGGATTCTGATTCCTGATTCCTGATTTCTGATTCCTGATTCCTGATTCCAACATTTTGACCGGGATTCTGATTCCTGATTCCTGATTCCTGATTCCTGATTCCTCGGAGTTACGCATTTCGGCGGGATCCTATCACCTATGTTGGCCTGACTCTCCGAACTCCTGAGCCGATATTGCGTGTGCGCGGGGCTTCACACAGCTCACTCAAACTTCGCCCGCGGCAGCATGCTCAGGCGCGGGTCTCTCTGGCGCTCCAGCCTCACGTCAGCGCACTCAGCGCTTAGGCCTCGGTCCGGCGTCCGCAAAGGCGCAGTGTGTGGTGCGGGCTCTGCCCGTCCCCCCGAGGAGAGGGGGGGGGGGCGCTCCCGCGCGGGGGGGAGCCGAGCGAAGCTCGGCTCGGGTTCAAACTAACCCTCCCCCTTTTCCCTTTTTCTAAAACTGCTCGCCGCGAGCGGCTCGCTTCTAAAACGAGCTCGCCGCGGCTGTCGCCGCGTCTCGCCTGTCTAGGCGTCGTGATGCGTGTGTGCTTTTGAGCTGGGCGTATAAGAAGAAGAAATTGAAGCACTCCTCCCATTGACTTAGTACGAGCACCGAGACACGAGACAGCAGCTACCCGTTCTACACCCACACCGCCGCGGAGCTGCCTAGCTGGCGGGTGCATTCACAGCGAGCCCGCGGGCTTGGAGACCCAATCAGACAGCACTCCCCACAGCAAAAGAGCAGACGTGCCGCTGTGAGCATCGCTGAGCAGCACCAACGACCGCTTGCGGGGTCGCCGCAGGCCGGCGCCAAGCTGCATCTGACGCCGGCATGCCGTTCAAACCCCGGCACCAAGCGCCCGCGGGAATGGGAGACCGCCTGCCCAGAATTAAGATCGGCCGCGCACTGCTCTGGCTCCATCATGCCACCGCCCATGAGATCTCTGACGCACGTGTGATGAGCCGCCGTTCAAAAGTGACTGTACTGTGCGGAGCGCGGAGCGCACTTCGATGGCAAAGTGGGTGGCGCGGAGGATACGGCGCGTACACATGAGCGTGATTGGTTGAGTGAGCATGCCCAGATGGCCGGCCGGCCGGGCTACCGCCCCTCGACGGGCAAAAACAGGAATCAGGAAACGAGAGTCCGGCCGGGTTGCCAAGAAATCGGCCGGCAAGCGGAAATTTCCCTTTCCGGCATCCGGAGGCAGAAACCGCAACCGCGCGACAGAATCTGATAAGGCGAGAATCGGACGGACAGAATCAGATCGATTAGGCAGAAACGGAAGCTGGGTGAGGAATCCTGCCCGGAGGCTGAGTGCGTGGAAAGGGGACGGGCAGAATCAGATCGAGTAGGCAGAACCGGAAAAGGAGAGTGAGAATCAGAAGAAACGGACACGAATCCCTCTTGAGCCTCCGCAAACAGAATCCTGTCTTGGGTGGCAGAATCGCTAGTGCAGAATCCTCAGGCGTGGACAGGGTTCTCCAAGACTGCACAGCACAAGCCCTCGCCGGGGGCTCGAGCATGCGCAGCGAAAAGCATGTGAAAAAGTGAGGCGTGGTCTGTACTGTACTCGCCAGACTGTAGCCGAGCGCTCAATCAAAAAAAGTAAGTAGTTCAGCGCTAGTGGGGCCCACAGCGCGAGGGAAAAATTCCGCCGCTGGGGGAAACCCGGAGCGCAGAGCTAACCCTCGGGGACCCGTGTTATGGCCCTGCGAACGCGCACCCCCCAGGGCTAGGAAGAGGGGGCGTTCTGCAGTTAAGGGGAAACCCGGTACACGGAGCCCTCTCGGAGACCCGTGTTATGGCCCTGCGACCGCGCACCCCCCAGGGCTAGGGCTCTCTAGCCCGTAACCCACTGTTGTGCGCTTGTGCGTCCAGCAGTCCGGACCCGGTGCTACGGCCGGTGACCGCGTGCCTCTCGTGTCGGCTCCCGAGCCAATCGTGTGGAGCGTGTGTGTGCGTGTGGGCCCGTCCTCCATGCTAGGAGGTGTGTAAGACTGACTGACTGACTCTCACAGCAGACGGGAAAAAGAAATGACGCGTCGTCTCGCCGCCAGTGCGGATGCGCGAATCGCTCGTGCTGCTCATCGCCTCCGCCGCCGCGCTCCGTACGCCACTGCCGCCGCTGGGATATGTGCCGGCTGCGCTCTCTGCATCTGCGCCGCCTCGAACACAGAGCCTTCTGCTGAGGAGCGCGGCTCGCGCCACCGCGCTGACGGCGGCGGCGGCAGCCGAGATCAAGCCGCAGCTTCCGCCGCCCGAGGACGTGCCCTCCGCCCGAGCGGTAACGGTGCTGCTGCTCTGCTGCGCCATCGGCGCGGTGTGCGCTCTCGACCGCGTATTGATCTCGATCGCCATCCTCCCGATGGCGGAGCAGTTCGCCTACTCTGACTCGACCAAAGGTGCCATTGCAGCAGGCTTCTCGCTCGGGTACTGTCTCGGGCTTCTGCCCGCGGGCGTGCTGGCATCGAGCGGCTCGCCGAGGCAGGTCCTCCTCGGCGGGCTGGTCGTCTGGTCTGCGGCGACCTGCGCCACGCCGCTGGCCGCCGCCTCGAGCGTGCCCGCCCTGCTCGCCACCCGCGCCGTGATGGGCGTGGGCGAGGCGGCGGCTGTGCCGACCCTGCAGGCGGGTTCGTTGGGCGCGGCAAATCTTCCGAGTGTAGGTATCCTACAATGCAAGGTATCCTTCAGGCGGTGGCGGCGCGCTTCGTCCAGCCCGAGCGGCGCTCCCTCTTCTGGGGCTGCCTCACCGCCTCCCTCTCCTGCGGCACCATCGCCGCCTACGTCCTGGCTCCGCCGCTCATCGCAGAGCAGGGCTGGCCGTTCGTCTTTGAGGCCTTCGGTGCCGCCGGCCTCAGCATCGCGGTGCTGTGGGCAGTGCTCGGCGCCGACGCACCGCGAGAGCTCGAGTCCGCCGGAGCCAGCAGCAGCGGCGGCGGCAGCAGCAGCAGCAGGATTGGCGACGCCGGCGCCGGCGGCGGCGACTCGGCCGGCGGCGGCGACGGCGGGATGGGCGAGGTGCCGTGGCGGGCCCTCGCCTCCTCGCGGCCGGTCTGGGCGATGACGGCCGCGCACTGCAGCTCCAACTTCTTCATGTACTTTGGCTTATCGTGGCTCCCAACCTACTTTTCGTACCAGTTCGGCCTCTCGACAGCCGACGCGTCGACGGCGGCGCTCTACCCGTTTGCGGCGGGCGCGGTCGGCTCGCTCGCTGCGGGCGCCGCGTGCGACGCTCTCGTCTCGAGCCTCCACTTTCGGCGCACCGACGCGCGCAAGGTGATGCAGTCCGTCGCGCTGGGCGGGCCGGCGCTCGCGATGCTCGCGCTCTGCCTGCTCTCGGCCGGCGCCGGCGGGCTGCAGCTGGAGCGCGACGAGGCGGAGGCGATCTTCGTCGTGGCGGTCGGCTGCCAGGCAGGCTCGGCGGCGGGGTACGGCTGCGGCGCGCAGGACATCTCGACCCGCCTCTCGTCCCTCATCTACGGCGGCACCTCCGTCTTCGCCGTCATCGCGGGCGCCTCGGGCCAGTACTTCACCGGCTGGCTACTGGAGCAAAACGGCCGGGACTTCACGCCCATGTTTGCCCTCCTTGTCGCCGTGGAGCTAGCGGGCCTTGTGGCTTGGAACAGATGGTGGGACAGCGAGCGCGTGTTCGAATGACGATGAGCCGAGGCGGCCGCGCGCGCGTGTGAGGGGCGGCGTGAGCCGGCACGTGTGCACTGGGCAGTCTCGTATTTACTCTATTTTGTGAACAAACGCGGAACCGGAAGGGCGACCGCCAGCGCCAGGACCGCCCCCGCGAGCCGCAACAGCCACGGCATCGACGATCGAGAGCAATTATCGTGTGTGAGACGAGCCGAGCGGTGAGAGCTGCACTGTGCCAGCGGCCCTCCCCCCTCCGGGCCCCACTTAAAGCACAATCGGCATTCTGCCCTGGGGTGACTAGCACTGGCGCGCGCCTTTACCGGTGCGATTTTCGTCGCCACCACGACACTCTGGTGCTCAAAGTAGAGGTGATGCGAGCGCCACGTCAGCCCGGGGCGTCCGCCTCGAGCCAGAGAGGCAAGGTGGCGGGCGGCGGCGTGGCCACTGCGGCCGCCCGAGCCAAGCTGCGCCGCGGCGCCGGCCGGACCGTCATCGGCAGCACCTACAGCGGACCGTCCCGTCCTGCCTCCGTGGCGGGGATGGCGCGTCGCGAGCCGGCGGCGGCGCTCCCAGTCGAGGGTCTGCGCGGCCTCAGTCTCGGGGCGAGGCCTCAGCGTGAAGATGAAGCGCAGCTTCCAGCGCAGCGTCAGCGCGGGCGCCTCGCAGCTCGGCGGGAGGTGGCTCGGCAGCAGGAGCTCGAAGCTCGCCTGACAGGAGAGGGCGAGACTCGGCCCACGCCTCGTCCCCCCCGCACGGAGAGGCCGCTCGCAACGAGGCTCGCCTCGCGCACAGCTGCGGCCGCAACCTCGACAGACTCTACCTGCGGAGCGAAGGGCCCGGGGCGGGCGAGTCGGGGTGTGAAGCCGCTGCTGCGGCGGTGTGGGAGCGGTGAGGGAGCGGTGCGAGGGCGGTGTGGTGTGGGAGCAGCGGGTGGAAGCAGGGCGGTTTGGGAAGCTGAGCGGTGTGGGGAGGAGGGGTGTGTGGGGGAGCAGTGTGTGTGCGCGCCGCCCACCGTGCGACTCGAGCGCGCGCCGGTGCCGCCCGCCTCTGTGCGTGTGAGGGCGAGGTCCCACCCCAGCTCGTCGCACAGCTGCTCGTCGCACTCCACCTCCTCCTCGAGGTCGAGCGAGATGGTCAGCAGAGAGCACTGCAGCGCCGCCGCCGCCCCCTCCTCCGCCGACCCTCCGGCCTCGAAGCGGACGCAGCCGCGCACCACCTCTCCGGGGGCGCGCGAGCAGGCGCGGCCGACAAACGCGACCGTCGCGAGAGGCGCCCTACTCCCGCACCGCCGCCCTCGAGGCCGAGGAGTGGGAGAACGCGGCTGTGCGGCGGGGGGGAGGGCGCAGCGCACCCCTCGAGCCGGACCTGGAAGAGGCCCTCGTTGGCCGCCTGCGTGGCCGCATGCCCGTCCGCCGCGCCGCTCCCCTCGCTCCCTCTCCAAGACCCCTCCTCGCCATCCTCCTCGCCCTCCTCCTCGCCCTCCTCCTCGCCCTCCGCCTCGAACACGAGCGGCTCCTCCTCCCTCCCGACCTCCTCCCACTCCTCCTCCTCCTCCTCCTCCTCCTCGCCCGCCGCCGGCCAAGTGCACCCCTCCACACACGCCGCACCACCCCGGCTGGCCACCGGCGTCAGCGCGGCGTCCTCCGAGCTGACGCTGCAGCAAAACTGCGACTCTGGCACGCCGCCTCCGCCTCCGCCTCCGCCTCCGCCTCCGCCGCCGCCGCCGCCACCGCCGCCGCCGCCTCCGGCTGCTCCGCCCTCCCCGGCGCCGCCCTCCCAAGACGGCTCCTGCAGGCGCGGCTGCGCGCACAGCGGCGCGCCGGCGCGCGGCGCGCCGCACAGCAACACTCGCAGCGGCACGCGCAGCCTGCAAGTGCGTGGGGAGCGGGGTGAGGCGCTGCAAGTGCGGCGGTGTCGGCGCGGCGCGGACGGCGAGCCTGCAGATCGGGCCGCGCCGCCAGCCGGAGGACGGCTCCGACGGCGGGCGCATCATCCGCACGGTGAGCACGGCCACATACTCGATGCGGGCCAGGTCGCCGTGGTGGCTCGGCGGCAGGCCGTCGGGCAGCGTCCCGACCACGTCGAAGGCGAGCCGCGCGCCGGGCTCCACGGCGTGGCCGGCGAGCACGACGTGCGGCGGCGACGAGAAGAAGCACCGCCGCCCGGGCGCGTCCTGCTGCCGCTCGTCCGGCAAGGCAGTGGCCTCGGCCTGCGGCGGCGTGGAGGGCGGCGGAGGCGGCGACGCGAGCGAGAAGTGGCCGCAGAGCTGGGCGCTCATCCAGTCCACCCACCGCTCGGCGGAGGAGGCGCTGCCGATGAGGGTGAGGCGGCACCGGACCGTGCCGCCCGCGGCGTAGGCCCACGCGTCGGGCGCGGCGGCGAGCACGTCAAAGAGGGCCATCGGCCGACGCCGCGGAGCCCGAGTGCGAGTGCCTCGGCTGGCGGCAGCGGAGCGGCGGCAGGCGCAGCGCGCGGGGAAGAGCGATCTTACTCTTAAAGGGGCTCTGAGTGTGCAGGGAGCACGGCGGAGTAAACCGCCATCCGTCGGCGCCGCGCACTCTTAAAAAAAATGAAAAAAGAATGCAAACCGCCAAGAAGATCAGGAGGGTGGTGTTTAGAAACACCGGGAGTGAGTGGGGGGTGCCGATTTAGGCGTTGGACGTGTACTTGGTGACGGCCTTGGTGCCCTCCGAGACGGCGTGCTTGGCGAGCTCGCCGGGGAGGATGAGGCGGACGGCGGTCTGGATCTCGCGCGACGAGAGGGTGCCCTTCTTGTTGTAGCGCACGAGCTTGCCCGCCTCGACGGCGATGCGCTCGAACGCGTCGTTGATGAACGAGTTCATGATGGACATGGCCTTGGAGGAGATGCCGGTGTCCGGGTGCACCTGCTTGAGCACCTTGTAGATGTAGGACGAGTACGACTCGACGCGCTTCTTCTTGCGCTTCTTCTCGCCGCCGCCGGACGGCTTCTTGGCGGACTTCTTGGCGGGCGTCTTCTTGGCGGGCGGCATGGCTGAGCTGGGTCGAGGGATGATGTTGGAATTGATTTTTGGAGGGCTCCTTGCCTCGAAGGGTGGCTCACCCGCAACGCCCGCGCCGCTGCAGCCGGGCTCACTTTTCGGCTCCCGGCGCCCACCTCGCGCCGGAGCGGGCGGGAGGCGGGCGAGAGGCGGCCCTCGTCCTCCTCGCCCGCCGCGCGGCCCCTCTCCGCCGCGGGTCGACATCGAGAGAGCCGGCAGGGCCCGGCAGCGCAGAGACGGCTTTTCGAGAGACCTTCGCGGCGCTCGATCCGGGAGCGAGGGGCGACAGGGCGACGCAAATCTAGTCGCGCGCGTGTGCTGCCTGTGTCTGCGCTGCAGTCGCAGCGATATCACAGGCCCATTGAACAGGAGAGGATCGCGCGAAGGAGAGCGCTAACTGCCCTCTCTCTCCGCATTTTTGAAGCAAGTCTTGTCTTGTGAGTTTTGCACAACGCCAGCCTCAAAAACGTGAGACGACACACGCACACGGCACTGCGCATAGCCGCACACGCTCTCTCACCCACCAAACTGCCTCCGCCGCCGAGAGCGGCCGCGACTGCTGCGCTCCTGCTCCGAGAGGCGCGACTTGCGGCGCGCCCAAGCGTCGGCCGCCGCCACGCGCTGACTCAGCCGAGCCACCGCCGCGACCTTGGCTCGTTGCCGCCGCGCCGTCCGACCGAGCGGCTCCGCCCCCGCCTCCGCCTCCTCCTCCTCTGCCGCATCTCCCGCCTTCGCCTCTGCCCCCCCCACCTCCGCCGCCTCGGTGCCGCCGCGCGGGAAACGTAGCCATCCTTTTGGCATCTCGCGCGCGATCGCCCTGCGCAGCTCTGGCACCCCCGCGGTCGTGCGGCTCGACACCTGTCCAGGGCCAAAGCGAGGAGAGGGAGCGACCGTCTCGGCACAGGAGAAGAAGCGTGGGCAGAGGTGTGGGCAGAGCGCGAGACGGTGAGGGTGAGGGCGAGGTCGGGATTGGCGCCATGTGCACGCCCGCGCGCAAGCCGCGCAGGCCGAGCTCCGCCAAGTCCGCCTGCGGCGAAGGGGGCACCCGCTGGTGAGGGGCTGGCGAGGCGGCGGAGAAGGCGAGAGGCTGGCTGCAGCGGCCTCGAGGACCGCGAAGCGGCGCGCGAGCTCGCTGGTGGGCACGAGGTCGCACTTGGTCATCACCACGAGGCAGGGCACGCCCGCCTGCGCGCACGCAGGGGTCGGCGTCGGCGTGGCCGCCGCCCGCCACACGCTTCCCTCGGCCACGCCACCGCCTCCGCGCCAAGGGCTACAGGTCCGCGGCACCTCGCGGTCGAGCATCAGCAGAAACTCGCGGTCGAGCGCCCGCAGGCTCTGCCGCGCGTCTACACAGAGCAGCACGCGCAGCAGGCCGCCCCGCGAGACGACAAACTCGCGCATCGCAGCCTGCCACTGCGCAGTCGCGCCGTCCGAGGCGAATGCAAACCCGTAGCCAGGCATGTCGACAATCCGCGCGCCGCGCCGCTCCGAGCCATAAAAGTTGAGCGACCGCGTCACGCCCGGCCTGTTCTGCACCGGCGCGAGCCCACGCGTCGTCGTCCCGCCCGAGCGCTTCCCGACCAGCGCGTTGAGCAGTGAGCTCTTGCCGACATTCGAGCGACCGGCGAGGGCGAGCTCAGCCTCTGCGGCGCGCGGGAGCTCGTCGAGGTTGGCCGCCGCCCGGATCAGGCCCATCCGCCCGAGCTCGCGCCGCCGGCCCTCGCGCAGCTGCTCGTCGGAGAGGCGCACGGCGCCGCCCCGCTCCCGGCCGAGGCCGAGCGCGCGGATGCGGCGCACAACGGCGTCCGACAGCGGCGTGCGGCGAAGCCGCTCTCGGACACTGCAGAGCGACATTTAGCGCGTCTTTCTTTGTCTGGCCCTGTGTGGTGGTGAGCTTGTATTCGACTTCGCGGTGTGTATTCTTTTTGCTTGGCGGGTAGGCAGGGTAGGTCTGGGCGCTCCTCGGGTTTTCCCTCTCTTCACGCCGGAATTTCACAGCAAAAAAAGAAATTTTCGGAAAATCACGACGTCAACCCTCCCCAAGTGGGTGATCTGGTGCTTGTGGGGCTTGATAGTGGCCTGCCATGTCACAGGAAGGACTGTGGTTGCAGGAGAGTACCACCAGCCATCACTTTAGTTGGTATAGTATAAATAAATAAATACAACGGACACGCCAAACGAGGGGTGGGAGAAGGACAGGGTCCCCACCTGCACAAGCAGGATCTTGTAGGACGATCAGGGACACAGGGGAACGGGAGCGGGGAGCGCATCGCGACACGGAGGGGGGCTGGGCAGGGGGTTCACCCTCACGACAGGAATCCCATCTCTCGTATAGGACAGGTTGCACCCGGCGGCACGGTATAGTATCCCACCTTCACCCGTCCCTTGATTTCTTTTTTAGTTTCCCATAAGTAGGGTAGGTAGGTAGGTAGGTAGGTAGGGGCACCGCAGGGGCCGGTCAGGTTTTTCCAGAATTTCAGCATGCTGGCCGCCCCAAGCAAAAAGAATACACACCTGACTTTTTCGTTTTTTTTCGAGGACTCTCCCCCTGCCTGTGGAGCCCTAGCCCTAGCCCTATCGGGGAGGCAGACTACCGCTCCTGTCTAGCCGGCCGATCATACTCGAGTAACGCTTACCGATCCCCCGCCGCCTGTGGCCGTTGCGCGTTGGCGGCGCGCGCGCGGCGCCGCGGGGGAAGAATGTGACCCTTTTGCCATGCTGTGTGGCCAAGTCTGGTGGTGGACACTTGAGCGTCCTCGCTGCTCGCACACCCTATTACAGTAGCAGTGCGGATCGGGGGTATCGCATCTGGCGGCCAAAAAGTCCCGTCGTCGAGTCCAAGATGATCAAAGGAGCAAGTGGTCGCACGCTCGAGCCGGATCAAAGCAATGTCAGCAGACACAGAGGTATGAACCTCGTACTCAGGGCGCACGACAATCTCCACCGCCCTGATGTTCTCGGCGCAGTCATCCTCAAAGGTATGCAAGGCGACCACATCGTGTCGGTGAACGCCGACATGCAGGGCCGCCGGCTGCATGTTGAGGACGCAGTGCGCAGCCGTCAGCACCCATAGGCGAGAAATCGTCGATGCACCACAGAAGCCGACGTTGCCATTCAGATTGTTGCGGTACAGCCTCGCCATGTAAGGGTGAGTGAAGCGCTGCGCTTCATAGCCCCCGACAATGTACTCAGGTCGCACAGCGCCGGGTCCAAGGTGACCCGTCGGGGGCGTTGACGCCATAGCGGAGGTGTTGGCCATGGTGCGTCGCGCCCATGAGTCTGCACCGACCGTCCGCGTCCCCGCCGAATCGCTTCCAAAAGGAAGTGACCGTCGCTGCATTTTGGCCGCGATCATTTGGTGGAATCTAATTTCACGTAACTAACTGCAGGATAACTCGAGCGAGGGCGGCAATGAGTGCAAACCGCTCGTTTAAGAACATGGTTCATAGCGTGCAGTTCTGCATGTGTCTGTGAGTGAGTGAGACTTGGTCGGCAGATGATTGATGGCACTTGCGCGACTTGGGGCGCATGTGGGCCACACAGAGACAGCGATCGACGAGACCGAGAGACGAGAGTTTCCGGCAACCCAGAGGGAAACCAGAGGGTCCCCAGCACTTTGAGTTTCCGGAAGTTTCCAGGGAAACCAGAGGGTGTTTGGTTGGTGCTCCCTCCATTCCTGCTCCATTCTGGCAACTCTCGAGTTTCCCTGAGTCTGGGAGCTGGTTTGGGGCAAAATCTGTGAGGCGAAACCGAGGAAACCGGCAAACTACGCGGATATTTTCCAGGTATACCCCCGGGAACTTTTCCAGGTATACCCGCCGGCAACCCGCAAAATACCCCGGTATTTTGCCGATTTGGCTGATTTGGGGCCCAAACCAGCCTCAGACACAGACTCGGCTCAGAGCCCGGGAAATTGATGATTTCTCGGGTCCGTTGGCCTTTTTTTGTAGGGAAGGATTTTGATACCCGTCAAGACGCCTGGGGCCTGGGGGCAGCTTTTCGTGCGACGAATGATGATTTCCACGGAGTTTCCCAGAAGGAAACTCGTAGAGAGGGTGCTGACTGCTTGTAAGAGTAAGTTGTATTAGAGGGGGGGACTAGCAGTAGCAAGGAGAAACACAAAGGAAACCCTGGCAGGGTGCGAGAGGAAACTCTCGTAAAGCCCAACAGCCAGCCAGGCAGGCGCGCGTGGCCCCGCGCGTGCGCGTGCGTCCGTGAGTGAGTGCGTGTATGTATGTGTACCTTACAGCGACCGCGCACCCCACACACAGGGTCTAGCACAGGTTGCTGTTGCCAACTGGGAGTTCAAGCTTCAACTGCACTCCAAAGTCGTGCTCCACACAACGCGCACAACCACAAGTCGCACTGACATCACTCTAGTCGCAACTTGCTCTCGTTACTTCTCTCGCTGAGGCCTCGCGCGTCATCGGACCAGCGGCTGCCTGGGGCGAGAAGGCCAATCCTCAGCGCTCCACCCCTGGCCTACCGCTTCCGTGCTAGTCCCGCGCCCTGCCGCGCCGGTTCGCGCCCTTGAAGCCCCGATGCTTATCGCCTTTGTGCCCCCTAACCCTGTCGCCATTCTCCGGCAGCTCGATCTTGTAGTAAGACGCGTACCAGGCGAGGGGG
>NW_005198900.1:740533-758370 GCF_000372725.1 Emiliania huxleyi CCMP1516
TGATTGTAAGTCACCTCTCATGAGAAGAAACCGGAAGAGCCTCCCGGGCACCAGCCCTGCGTGTTGTCCGGGTATTCTTCAGCGGCGGATGCGCATCTAGTGACACGTGAAATTTTAGCTGAGAGGCCCAGGACCCGACGGTTTTCCCGGAACTCGGGTGAGCTGCTTTGCTGCGAAGGATGCCCTTCCCATAAAGGGGAGCGGCACGGGAAGAGGTCGACCCGCGGGCGCCGGGGGCAAGTGGGCGCGGGGCGGTGTGTTGCGGCGGGGCGGTGTGCCGCGCCTGCGTGAAGGAGAAGTATGCCATGTCTGGCCGGCCGAGCGGGCCGTAGACGGTGAAGAAGCGGAGGCCGGTGAGCTTGAGGCCGTGGAGGTGGTGGTACACGTGCGCGATCCGCTCGTTGGACTGTTTTGTCGCGCCGTAGAGAGACGCCTGCTGGTCGATGCGATGCTTCTCCGAAAAGGGAACCTGGCGGAGGAGGGAGAGGGGAGGAGGGAGAGGTGAGGCCGCCGGGGCTGGCTGCGGAGGGCTGGCTGCGGAGGGGCTGGCTGCGGAGGGCGGTGCAGCAGTGGTGTGCACGGGAGGAGGGGAAGCGGTGCGTGCACGCGAGCCTGCGTGTCTAGGAAGTGTCTAGGAAGTGTCTAGGAAGCGGTGCGTGCGCGAGCCTGCGTGTTGAGGCCGTACACGGAGGACGAGGAGGCGTACGCGATCGGAATCGACTTGTTGACGGTCTTGACGGCCTGCACGCGGAGGGAGGGGGTCGCGCGGTGTGTGGAGCCAAGGCCGGCTCGCTCCTCAGCCCCCGCCTCCCTCCTCCCGCCGCCCACACCCGCCACGCGCCGCAGCAACCACGCGCCGCTCCGGCTCCCCGCCCTCTCTCCGCGCAGGGCGGGCGGCGGCGCACCTCGAGCAGCGTAACAAAGCAGCGCACGTTCGCCTCGACGTACGCCAGCGGCTTCTTGAGCGAGTAGCGCACGCCCGCCTGTGTGCATGGGGCCGTGGAGCTGTCGGAGACGAGAGCAGCGCGGCGCGGCAGCGGAGAGGGTCGCGGCGCCTGCGCTGCGAGGTGGATGACGTTTGTGACCCGGCCCGAGCGCAGCAGCAGCTCGAGCAGATCCCCGTCGCACACGTCCCCCTCGAACAGGCGCAGGTACGCGCCGCCCGCCGCCGCCTCCTCGCGCAGGTGCGCCGCGCGCGTCGTCTTGAGCCGCACGTCGTAGTAGTGGTTAAAGTTGTCGAGGCCGATGACCGCGTCGCCGTCGGCGTGCAGCTGCCTGGCCGTGTGGTAGCCCACGAAGCCCGCCATCCCGGTCAGCAGCACCACGCGGCCGTGGCCCGGGCCGTGCGACTCTGGCAGCGCCCGGAGCTCCTTCTCGATCCACCAGTTCTCGGAGTGGAAGTACTCGGGCGTGGGCCGGGAGCTGTACCACACGCCAGCGCCGGTGATCAGGGCGCACGTGAGGAGCAGGCAGCCGCGCTCGCCAAGCATGCAGCACATATACACAGTAGGACGGTCAGAGACGGCGCCTGAACTTGGCACGCGCTTTTTCTTTTTTTGCGAACTCCCTAAAAGGCAGCGCAACAATCATCTCCTTAAATCCCTGTGTGGGGCGGCGTGCGTGCCGTCCTCCCATCCCTCCCATGGTCAGTGTTTTCTTTTGTTCATCGCTTTCCTCGCTCGGGCCTCGATCCCTTGCTCTCGCAATCGACAACAAAACAACGTGTGAGTGTTAGAGTTGTTTGGTATTGCTACCCTGTCCTTCTCCCACCCCTCGTTTGGCGTGCCCTTTTTATTTATTTATTTTATTGGTATTGCTAAAAATCTCTCGCAATCGTGCTCGCCCAAATCCTCATTTGGGATATGAGAGCATCTCTCTCTCTCTCTCTCTCTCTCTCTCTCTCTCTCTCTCTCTCTCTCTCTCTCTCTCTCTCTCTCTCTTGATTTCGTTTGTCTCTCTCTTTGGGATTGCATTGAAAATCGAAGGAGAGAGGCTAACGGCGCCAGCCGCCAGCCCCACTCCGCGCGTCTGTCGGGAGGAAAAGAATAAAAATAATTGATCCCGGCCAAAATTAACACCGCAATTTCAGAACCCTCATTCCAACAGGCATCCCATGCCCAGATGCCACACCGCTCCGCCCGTGGCCCCGCCGCCCAGCCCGACCGCCGCCGCGCGCCACGCCCGCGCCCGCCGCGCGCCCACACCCTCGCCCACACCCTCGCGCGGCCGCCCGCACACCGGCCGCGACTCACACCCCGCTCCGCCCCGCGCCGCCCTCACGCCAAGTTCCGCCCGCGCCGCAGAACAATCATGCTCTCCACTGTCGCCCTCGCTCCCGCCTTCAACGCGCCCGCCATGCGCGCGCCGGCCACCCGCTCGGCGGTCACCATGTTCTCCGAGGGCGACCTCGGCGTCCTCCCGCCGCTCGGCGTCTACGACCCGCTCGGCCTGATCGAGACCCGCGACATGCGCCGCTATGAGGTGTGCATCGCGCCCCCGCTCCCCTCCCCCAGCCTCTCCCAGCCTCCCGTCGCCGCCTCGCCGCCTCGCCGCCTCGCGACCGCCCCACGCCCTCCGCCGTCTGGACCCACCTCTCACTCCGCCGCGCCGCGCGCGCCCGCCCCGCAGATCATGGAGATCAAGCACGGCCGCGCCGCCATGCTCGGCTTCCTCCACGTCATCGCGCTCAAGGCGGGCATCGTGCTGCCGGGCGACCTCTCCCCGTCGCTGGGCATCAAGTTCTCGGACGTGCCGACCACCTGCTTCGGCTCGCTCGAGGCGGTCCCCACCTTCGGCTGGCTGCAGATCATGCTCTTCACCTGCATGCAGGAGACGGGCGCGTCGCCGCTCGCCGAGGCGCAGACGGACGACAAGGAGGCGGGCGACATCGCCATCGACTCGTGGGTGCGCTACGACGACCCCGAGACCAAGACCTTCAAGCTCAACGCCGAGCGCCAGAACGGCCGCGCCGCCATGCTCGGCATCACCGGCTGCCTCGTGCACGAGCTCCTCGGCGTCGATGCGCTCTACCCGACCGGCGGCCTTGGCGGCGCCGCGCCCCCGGCCATCTTCTAGGCTGCCCTCGCATAGCGCACCGCCCCTGAAAGGGCAGAGTGCGCCCCAGGCAAAGGCTGCCTCTCTTGTGTGGCCTTGCGCCGAGTGTGCGTGAGCCGTGACCGTCGTGGCGGTGTTCGATGTTGTCTATTTCCCCATATAAACGTTTGCTTGCTGGCTGAATGCTTTTTGCCGAAAACACCACTCCCACCGCCGGCCGGGTTTCTTGCCAGTGCTGTGTGCAACGCCAACAACCAGGCCTATCTCCATGGCGACCTTCCTTCGCCGCGCGGACAGCCTAACGGGCCGCGCCTTCCTGCGCCGCCTCTCGGCCGCCTTTGGCTGGCGCTACGTCGCCGCATGTATCCTTGCGTACGGCGTCAACCAGGGGATGGGTGAGAAGTTTGTGTTTGGCGCACGGCAGTACTATCTGCTCGACGACATTGGCATGACCTCCGCAGAGTACGGCCGCGTCGCGGGCTTCTCGCACATCCCGTGGCAGCTCAAGTCGCTCTTTGGCCTCTTGTCCGACACGGTGCCGCTTGGAGGCTTGCACCGGGCGCCTTACATGCTCATCGCCGGTGTGCTCGGTCTCTTCGCTCTCGGCATGCTGACCGCGCTCCCCGCCGCGACCGTCAGCGCCCCTCTCGCCGGCTTCCTCCTCCTCCTCACAAACGTCAACTTTGCGATGCCCGACGTTATGATTGACGCCACTGTCGCCGAGCGCGCCAAGGCGCCCGCCCCTCGCCCGCCCCTCGCCCGCCCCTCGCCCGCCCCTCGCCCGCCTCTGGCGATGCACGCCCTCCTCCGCTGTAGGTTCGGCCGGAGCTCGGCGCGGCGCTGCAGGCGCTCTGCTGGGGCTCGCTCGGCGTGGCTGGCGTGCCGGCCGGGGTGGTCAAGGGGTACCTGATCGAGTGGTACGGCGCGAGGCGCCGCGCGCTCCCGCGGCGCCACGCCCGGCGGCCCGCGGCTATTGAAGTCGGCCTCCCCCCTCCAGGCTCCTCTTTGGCCTCGCCATCTTCGCCGCCCTGGCGGTGATGGTGCCGCCCCTCGGGGGCTGGCTCGGCGAGACGCGCCGCGCCGCCGCCAGCCGGAAGGGCGTGCGCGCCATGTGCGGCGAGGTTTGGTCCCACCCGACCAAGAAGGTGGTCGCCGCCTCCGCCGCGCTCGTCGGCCTCTACTCGATCTCGCTCGGCGTGCTCCAGCTGACGGTCGGCCGGTCGCACTCGGAGCTGGTCGACTCGCTCACGCTCGGAGGCAACTTTGGGCTCACCACGCTCCTCTACCTCCTCCTCCGCCGCGTCGACGACTGCCTCGCTCGCGCCGCCGTCTTCACTTTCCTCTCGGGCGGCCAGCCCCCACTCCCCGCCCCGTAGCCCCTCCCTCCCGCGCCCCTCCCCCCCCCTCCTCTCCCCGAGGCGCGACCACTGCGCGCGACAACGCCTCCCCCCCCGCGCCTCCCCCGCCCCCCAGGCGTGCTGCAGCCCTACTCGTCCGTCCTCTTCGAGTGGGCCCACGCGCCGGCGGCAGACTCGGCCGACCTGCGCTGCAGGAGCGCTGCCGCGTGTGCCGCCCTCGACGCCGCCGTCGCAAACGGCACTGCGCCGCCGCCGCCCGACGGCTCCCTCCCCTGCGGGTGGGCTGCGGCGCAGCAGCTGCCCTGCCTCTCGCCGATCGTATACACGTGGGTGGGAGTCGTGTCCTCCGCCACGCTCGCGGGCGGGACGGCGCTCTACGCGACCTACTTCCAGACCTGGTCGTACCGCTCCATCCTCGCAACGTCGCAGGCGGCCATCCCCCCCTCCCCCTGGCACCCTCTCCGCCCCCCCCTCCCCCTGGCACCCTCTCCGCCCCTCCCTCCCCCTGGCACCCTCTCCGCCCCTCCCTCCCCCTGGCACCCTCTCCGCCCCTCCCTCCCCCTGGCACCCTCTCCGCCCCTCCCTCCCCCTGGCACCCTCTCCGCCCCTCCCTCCCCCTGGCACCCTCTCCGCCCCTCCTGCCACCCCCTCGCCTCTCCCTCCTCCCGCAGGCGGCCCTCTTCCTCATCAACCTGCTCGACAACGTCTTCGTCGCGCGACTCAACCTCCGGAGAGTGGGCGCCCCGCCGCCCCCCCTCCTCCGCGAGCGAGGTCGACCTGACTGGGCTCCGGACTCGCCTCTTCAGGCTCGGCGTCTCGGACGTCGCATTCATCTTCGGCGACGAGGTGCTCGAGCCACTCTGAGATCGGATGCATTAGTATCCATTACTAGTCATGGTGGCTCCTCTCTGGGGACACGAGGTGCTAATTAATTTAATTCTGGCTCCTCTCCGGGGACGCGAGGTGCTCGTCTAATTAATTATTATTCTAATAATAATTTATTCTAATTCTGGCTCCTCTCCGGGGACGCGAGGTGCTCGTCTAATTAATTATTATTCTAATAATAATTTATTCTAATTCTGGCTCCTCTCCGGGGACGCGAGGTGCTC
Source organism: Emiliania huxleyi CCMP1516 (assembly GCF_000372725.1). Lineage (NCBI taxonomy): Eukaryota > Haptophyta > Isochrysidales > Noelaerhabdaceae > Emiliania > Emiliania huxleyi. Next base: position 746,055 of record NW_005198900.1, read on the forward strand.
GTTGGCGTCCTGAGCCGGCTGCAGGTGAGGCCCGCCTTCCAAGCCTATGCCTGCAGGCGTGGCAGCCCACCCCTCCCCCTCCTCTCCTCCCCGGCTGCAGGCGATGCCCTTCCTCATCTACGCGGCGAAGCTCTGCCCGCCCTCCGTCGAGGCGTCCATGTTCGCCCTCTTTATGGGGCTCTCCAACTTTGGATCCGCCGCAGGGCGAGCCCTTCCTGCCGTGAGGTCGGCTCCCGCCTGACCCCTCCTCTCCTCGACGCCCCCCCCCCCCCCCTCCCGCCTGCAGGCAGTACGTCGGCTCGGCGCTGCTCCGCTTCTTCGGCGGCGTCGAGGCGCCCGCCTTTGAGCGGCTCGGCGCATACGTCTTCACCCGGACCCTCATCGGTGTGCACGCCTCGCCCGCCCGCCCCCACTGGCCCGCTGGCCCGCTGGCCCGCCCCCCCGCCGCACACCCCTGGCCGCCGCTCCGGCGCAGGCGCGACGCCCATCCTGCTTGTGCCGCTGCTCGTGCCCCGAGGCACGCCGCAGAGCACGGCGGCGGCGATGGGCGCGCGCATCAGCGGCGACGTGGAGCTCGACAAACTCAAGGGCGGCGAGGACCGGCAGCGGCTGAACAGCAGCGAGGCAAGGCCCGCCGCGGAGGCGAGCAGCGAGGGCGACTGCGAACGGGTAGAGAGGACCGTGTGAGTTCGGCGTACGTCGGTGCTACATTTTTTGTATACTGTTCCGCGCGCGGCCCTCGCTCGACGTGATATTTGAAAATGTGTTTGCCGGTGTGCGTATAGTGTATGTTGAGCTATTTGCCTATACAGTATTTTAGTTATTATGCGTAAAAGTATTATCCTAATGGGCTCTTGCGCGTCTTGGCACTTGCCTTGGGGTGTGCGAGTTTTCTCGGTTTCTAATTCTATGATATCTATCTGGCACGTACATGTGTATAACGTCTCGGGGCGCACCATAGAAAATATGAATTTGAATAACCTCACGTCGTACCCCTCGTTCACTTAACCCTCCCTCACCCTCCCTCTGGCGCCAAGTGTTCTAGCGCTCCCCTAGAGTGTTCAGGACCACCCTAGTGGGTATGAGGGTGTTGGCCTGGCTGCTGGTGCAAACACAGAGCGATAGGGTGGCCCATGGAGGCCGCCGTCACCAAGGGTTAAATACCCACGGGGAGGCCCCCACGAGCTTGCCTCGACGCCTCACCCTCCCTTCCACCGCAAGTGTTTCAGAGCACCCCGAGGCATCTGGGGCTACTGGGGAGCATTGGTCTGTGTAATTTGATGCTGTTGAGTTCACACAGAGGTAAGGTGGCTCAAGAAGAAGCCACCCGCCCGACACGAGAAGGCTCCGGGCCAGCCCCTCTGACAGCTCTCTCGGGCTGCGCGGACACACAATCATCCAGAGACCGGAGGGAGCATGCTGTCACAATAGCCGACATGGTCCCAGCCTCCCTCTGCCACAGGCTTCCTGCACTTCACACAGAGATTGACCTTGCACGCGACGCAGCCCAAGGCCGGCTGAGGGACTCGCGCGCCGCCGGGCAGCCACCGTTGTGCGTGTCCGCCTGGCATCTCCTTCAGAGAGCCGGGCACCTCCTCACACTGCCGCATGCAGCCGGCGCAGTTGCTCCTGCCACCAGGAGGGAGGCAAAGCCGCAGCCGCTCACGCTTGTTCAACTCCGTCTTGAAGTTCTTGATCGTGGTGGGAGACAGGAAACAGCCCAGGCAGAGGCCGAGCACGCCGCTGCAGCTTGCGCGACATCCAGTGAGGCGCGAGGTTCGAGCGAGCCCGCTCATCTGCATCGCCCAGCTCCTGCTTGGCTAGCCAGACGCCCAAGTCGCAGAGGGACGCGCCTAGCAAGATCTGGGACATGCGAAGAATGCCACCGTCGTTCTTCGCGCGCCGCTTCAGCTTGCCCAGCAACGCCGCCGGGATGAGCCAGCAGACGCACGTCACACAGTTGCAGACCACGAGTGGCAGGTGCCAGCCGATATGCAGTGCGGGTGTAGAATGGAAGGCTCAGATTCAGCACACAACCGCAGCCGTGGCCGCCGCCAGGCGCGCCACAGCCGCCATGGCGGTACGGGTTGAGCCGAGGTCCGTCAGCCGGCCAGCGCAGCCAGCACAAAGCCGGAGACCCACCATTCTGAGCAAGAGGACACGATGGGAAGGTTGCGCCTGCAGCCGCTCTCGTTTTGCCGGGGAGAGTAAGCCACGTAGCACCACAATTCGCCAGGGAGGCCGAGGACACAGCTCAGCAGCCGCAAACCAGAAGCACAATGCTGCGCAACGCCACTGCCTGGAGCTGTGGCCGGTGTGGCAGCCACCGTCGAGCGAGCCGTTAATAATCCCTGTACCCACCGTTGCCAGGGCAATAGGCGACACTCATAATTCATCGCAGCGGCCTGCTGTGTCAAGCATCCAACTTCCAACCCGCCGTCAACGCTCACTCGGCTGGGTCATCGGCGAGGAGTGCTGCCGATGCAAAAGTGGGTGGATGCAACAGCTCGTCGAGCTTGCCAGGGCTGCCGCACACCCAGGCATAATCACAGACCGCGACAGGGACCCGTGGAAAGGGCTGGGGGCACACTGCGGGCTCGCACAGTGTCCCGAGCAAACTTTCTCTAACTAAGTGAACGCGGGGTACGCCGACACAGCACACGGAGCCCTTGGCAACCCCCGCTTCAACCGAGGCCGCCTTGCTTGGTCACACGCTGTCCGAGCGAGTGATGAGTAATCGTGCCGTGGCCACGAAGAATAAAAAATAAGCGCTCGTGGCACTCTCGGAGGTTGGGGACTGCGGCTTCCTATAGGAGGCCGCAGGTCCTAACGCCTGATAACGTCGCCGGCGCTTATTTTTTATTCTTTGTATTGAAACCGGCGGCGAGGGGCGTGTCACGCCGTGTCCGGGCGAAGATACACCGAAGATACAATCGAATAGAGAGCTGTTTAACATTAACTTTGGGCCTAACAGTTGCGCTAGTGTTGGCTGAAATCCTTAACGTTGTTCAAGTGTTCACCCCAGCCCATGCTGTTCCTGTTTGTTACTGTTGTTACTGTTGTTCAGCGGTCAGCAAGCAGAAAATGCCAAATAACCCGAGTAAAACCCGAAAAAACCTGGGTTTTTCCGGGTATTTTCGGGTATTACCCGCACTGGACGCTGGAGATCGTCGTGGGTCACTGCCAGGCCTTCCTTATTGTTGTTCAGCCGGCCTAACGTTAGCTACTGTTGTTGGGGAGCCCCACTGTTGTTCTGTTGTTACTGTTAACACTAGCAACACTGTTCAGCTCCCAACGTTAAACAGCTCTACAATCGAAGATACACCGAAGATACACCCCCGTATAAAATGAAGATACACGCCGAAGATACACGCCGAAGACACACTGTGGAGATACACCGAGTGTATCTTTCGCAAATCATAGCCAACTCCAAGACTTTTTCCGTCACTCGCTCTACCACGCGCTGTGCGGTCCGGTCTACTGTGTCTACTGCCCCTACACGGCGCCACTGACATCTAACAACTGCGGAGTCACACACAGGAACGAGTCAGGACCGCACACACCGACGCGAGAGAGGCGGAGAGCGCGCGCGCGCGGCCCGCGGCGGCGGCGCGGCGGCCGCGGGATCGTCGCGTCGCGAGAGAAGCCCAACAAGCGCCGGAACACAAAAAAAACTAAGCGGTATCCGGTACCGCGAAAAAGCAAAAACGACGGCCTCTCAAGAGCTCTTGTTTTCTAGCACATGCGCACAGAGCAGTGACGAACGCCGACTCATTTCACCGGCCGACCGCCTCTTGGCCAGAGGAGCGCTATCCCCACACCCACAAGAGCCACAATGCTTCCAATAACGTCGCCTCGATCCGTCTTGAGTCCGTCAAAGCGGACGCCCCAGATGTAGCTCATCGCGATGAAGAGCCCGCCGTACACAGCAGAGAGCCGGCCAAAGTCGGGGAGCGGCTGAAGCGTTGGGATGAAACCGTACACGACCAGCGTCAGTGACCCCAGCAGCGCCCACCACCAGGGCTTTCCCTCGCGCACAGCTTGCCAGACGAGCCAGCCGCCTCCGATCTCGGCAAGTCCAGTGAGTAGGAAGAGTACTGCTATGACGGCCGCCGTCGTGGCATTCGACTTGTTGTTCTTGGCCAACGCTATGAGCTTTGCCAGCAAACTCGGTGTGCTGTGTGGCTCCGCAGCCGTCGCAACCACACCGGTGTGTCGCTTCACCGTGCCGAGGACGCCAAGCTTCGGCCGCTGCGCGTTGGCTGCAGTGGCCGAGATCACCGGCCTTGCGCACGAGGCCGTAAATAAAGCGCCGACCACGGGAGAAACAGACAGTACGACAAGCAGCGCCGACCGGCGCGCCGGCACGTGATGGAACATTTCCGAAAAAGAATTCACCACGCCTTAGAGGAGAGCGACGTGTGTTGTGTGTGTGTGTGTACACACTCACACACAGGAGAGCGACGAGGAAGAGGGCGACGGGGCAGGAGAGAGAACGACGAGAGTGGGACGACCGCGAGGAGGTGGCATGACCATGAGGTTGCTGCGAGATTCGGCGAGGGACTGAGGGCCCAACTTCAGAATCGTGCTTTTTGGTTACTGTCCAAGCCTAAAGTCTGAGAGAGAGAGAGAGAATTTTTAGAAGCCAACAAGAAATGTGTGACACACAGTGATCTCTCTTTCTCCCAAAGTCTGTGCAGGTTGTGAGGGACACGATCCCGGCGTGAACACGCCGATCTGACAAAATCTCGAGTGCCTACCGCACGCGCCGCCACGCGGCGTGCGGTAGGCTTTGACCTTTGTTTGAAGTGAAAAGTCGAATCAGAGCGCCGTCGGCGCTGTCCCTCGTTTTCCTCCACGGACCGCCCGTCCGGGACCGCTCCGGGACGCACGCCGGCGAAACATCATCAAGCTGCTGACGGCCCCGGCATCGCCTCCCCTGGCTTAGCTAGACTGAGAGATATTGTGCACATGGGTAGTCTCTACAATACATACACTGACACTGAACCTCCCAGAGCTCGTCCCGGTCCGTCACGGCCATCCTCGGCCTCCGGAGGGCCCCCGGCCGCGGCGCGGTGCGGCGGCGTCACAAATCCGACCACAGAGCACCGGGACGCGGTCGGGCGATTCGAGGCCCAACTAGGCGTATGCATTGCTCATCCAGGGCTATCACCTGGACCTATCAACAGGCGCCTGCGGCGCCGTGGTCAGGAGCTGCTGTTCACGCGGGTCCACACTTTCATAGTGGACAGTATGGGTGAGAACGTTCTCTGGGTAAGCTCAGCTGTGAACTTCCCCCAGTTGTTTCCTCTTGCTTGCGCGTGCGACCCCTTGCGTGCACGCCCAAGCTCGAGCGGCATCACGCAGAGCGAGCCCTGCGCAGGTCCCGCGACCTTCTCGGGCAGGAGCCCACCTCTCCTTCCCTCCGTGCGCCCAACGATATGGGCAAATCCGCGCCAAAGCGCGCTTCCGACGCTGACCAAGACGTACGGCCCGCAGAGGCAAAAGATGGCTCTGGGCCGGAGCCCCCCCCCCTCGGGGGCTGGTGGGGGCACCGACGGGGCCCCAGCCGCGCCTCCCGCTCCTGTGGACTCGGCCGAGGAGCTACGAGTGCTTCGCAAGCGGCTCGAGCGGCTCGAGGCTCAAGCCGCCCAGCCCGACGGGGAAGACCCCCCACCGGTGGCGGCGGTGGCGGCGGCGACGGCGGCGGAGCGGGCGGCAAGGCGGCCAAGGACCGCGAGCGGATGCGCCCTGACCCTCCCACCCCCCCAGACTCCGACGCCGACTCGTCGGAGGACGACGTGGGCGGCGGCGGTCACCGCAGCCCCCCCCGCCTCGGCGGCGGCGTCGGTCGCGACGATGCTGTCGGCGAGCTGTTCGGCGGTGCCTGCGACTACGACAGCGACAACCCCTTCGAGCGGAAGCGCGGACTGCAGCTGCGGACCTCGCACTACGCACCAGCGGCGGCGGGCGACACCGTGCACGCAGAGCTGCACCGCAAAAGCTCGGGGCCGCGAACCAACGGGAGGTGTGCACCCTCCTTCCCTCCCTCTCGTACATGTACGACCTGCACACGCACCTCGAGCGGCTCGAGGTCGCGATTGGCGATGAGCGAGATGATCCCGGAGATGCCCGCAGGGCGCTACGGCTCGTGCACGAGCAGGTGCGAGCGGCGCGCCTGCAAGCCGCGGGTCCATACTCGCCTTCGGCCAGGAGCGCCTCGACGAGCTCGAGTCCGTCGGGAAGGGCGCCCTCGAGGCGGCCGAGTTCGACCCACTCTACGGCAATGAGCGGTCGCAGAGCGGCGCCCGCTCCCTGCTCGGACAGCGGCTCCACGAGTCCCGCGTGTCCCGCCGCCACACCCGCCTCTGCGGTCGCCTCCGCCGACATTGCCCGGCTCAAGCCCAAGCCCCCCGGCGCGTCCAAGCGGCTCGGCCGCCTGGGCGGCGGCGGCGGCGGTGACGGTGGCGGAGGTGGGCGCGACAGTAGCGGCAGCAGCCGGCGGGGTGGCGGCGACAGCGGCGGCAGCGGCGGCGGCGGCGGCAACGGCGGCGGCGGCGACCGCCGCAGCGGCGACGTCGCTGCGGGGCGGGAGCGGCCAGCGCGGCGGTGGCCAGCGCGATGGCGACGCCCGTGGCCAGCGCGATGGCGGGGTATCCGGACGCGGCGGCGGCGGCCGGGGCGGCGGCCGCGGCGGAGGTGGCAGCGCTCGCGGCGGCGAGCGCGGCTAGGAGGCCCGCGGCGCCTCTGGCTGGCAGCCAGGGCGTGGACGCGACCTCCTCTTCGCCAGGCCCCCGAGAGCTGACCGGCTCGGGGGTTCCACCAGGTCTCAAGACACACCGCGATCGGGTCCGCTCGAGGCTCTCCGCCTGGCGAGACATCGGCGCGAGCCGGCAGACGCTGCGCTGGCTCGGCGAGGGCGTACGCGTGCCGTGGAACGAGAGGGGACCACCTCTCCCGTTCCACCACGGCGTGGGCAGCTTCTCGCCGAACGAGCGAGCGTGGCTGACGCAGGAACGCGACCGCTGCCTCGGCACAGGCGCGTGGCGTCGGGCGACTCGTTGCGACTACGTCTCTCGAGCCTTCGTGGTGTGGCACAAGGGCAAGCCGCGCCTCGTGATCGACCTGCGGTGGGTGAACGAGCACGTGGAGAAGCGCAGCTGCAAGTTCGAGTCGCTGGCGACGCTACGGCGGCTCGCGAGGCGGCATGACTTCATGTTCTCACTCGACCTGACCGACGCCTACCACCACATCGGCGTGCACGAGTCGGACGTCGACTACTTCACCTTCGCGGTCGAGACGGAGGCCGGCGTGGAGTACTTCTCCACCCCCGCGCTCACTTCGGCTGGGCTCTCTCTCCGTGGGTCTTCACCCAGGTGATGCGCGACGTGGTGCGCTATCTGCGCAACCCGGATGCGGCGGCCAGGCCGCGCTACGGGCAGCGGCGGCGCCACTCGGGCGTGCACCGCGGCGTGCGGACGCTCCCGTGGCTCGACGACTTCGCTTTCTTCGTACGGGGCGTGCGGGCGGACCACCCGGAGTACGGCGCGATGCTGGAGGCGGCTCGCGCCGAGAGCATGCGTGTGCGAGCCCTCTTTGGCCGGCTAGCTTGGCCGTCTCCCCGACCAAGGGGCAGCACGAGCCGTCGCAGCGGCTGGACGACCACCTTGGGCATGCCGTCGACTCGACGCGCGGCCTCTTCCTCCTCACGCCGAGGCGCGAGACGCAGCTGGCGGCGGAGGCACGCTCGCTGATCTGCCTCGCCACCAGGGAGCGACGGCTCGTGCCACCGCGGCGGCTGGCCGCCTTCGCGGGCTCGGCGCAGTCGAGCTACTTGGCGGTCCCGCTCGGCCGCTTCATGCTCCGGGCGCTGCACGACGACCTGGCGACGCGCCGAGGCTGGCGCTCGCGGGACGGCGTGCGATTGGGTCGGCAGTCTCTGGCCGATCTAGGCTGGTGGGCGGAGCTGCGCGGCTCGAAGCACGTCGGCCGAGCCATCTGGCGGCCGGCGGAGACTCGGCTGCTCCACACCGACGCCTCCGACCTCGGCTGGGGGGCGGCCGTCGACCTCGCGCAGCGCCACGCGCCGGCCCACGGCTTCCGGTCGCCGGACGAGCTCCCCTTCCACATCACGTGGAACGAGCTCGTTGCGGTGCGGAAGGGGGTCGAGTTCTTCCTCCCGCAGCTGGCCGGGCGCCGTGTGCTTCTGCGCGAGGACAACATGGCGGTGGTCTGGATCTTGACGTCGATGGTCTCGCGGTCGCCGCAGCTGATGCACGAGCTGCGGGAGCTGTGGTACGTCCTGGACACCCACGACATCGACTTGCGCGCCCTCTACATCCGCAGCGCGGCGAACGTGAGAGAAAGCGGATAGAAGACAAGAACACAACGCACTCTCTCACATGAGCACTTGAGCACTGGATAGGGTCGATTCCGCATGGTACGGGACCCCTCGATCGTCTCGCCCTCCCTCACTGGTGTGTTCATTGGGGGGGGTCATAACAAACACGGTACAGGATCGAGGTGCACGCTGCCGAAGCAGTGTCGTCCCCCCTCTCCCCGACGGCGATGGCGGTGTGACCGATCGAGCTACAAGAGGAGCTTGGTCAGCAGGATCCGGGTGGGCGGAGCAGTACCTCACTTCCTCAATGGGTGAGCCTCAGAACCCCAGCAGTCTCGGACCCATCACCCCTCGGCTCGCGTGGATTCGAACCACCGCCGGGATGGAAGCTTCCTGCTTCCATCTGATTAGTTGTCCATTCTTTGAATCCATCCTGTTAATTGTCAAAATTCCTGTTGTGCAGGAGGGGAGGGGGCTCTGACGGAGTGCGTGGCGGGAGAGGGCAGGGAGTGGGCGCGGGGGAGGGGGGGGGGGGGGGCTCAGCCGTGCAAAAAGCATCAATTAATAATAGTAAGGAAGACATGTTGCCCGGCCGTTCAAGAAGTCCGTCTCGATTTTCGTTTTTTCCCCACAGACCACTCGGGCAACTTTTACGAAAGGCAAAGTTTTACTTGACCACTCGACCACTCGGGCAACTTTTCGAAAGGCAAAGTTTTACTTGACCACTCGGGCAGATTCGATTGCATTTTACCACTCGGGCAAACTCGATGAAACGGGCGGACGGAAGACGCGTTTGCGACGGCTCGCCGGAGAGCATGCATGGAGCGGCCGGTGCGCCGCCGCAGCTCACCGATGGAGCCTGCGTCGCGGCTCAATCCACTGACGTAGCAGCACTGCGACACACTCTCCAAGCACGGCCTCTGGCGTTGCGATTGCACAGAGAGCGAGCAATAGGCGCCAAAAGCACAGATCTGTGTGCAGTGGATTTCCATGTAGGTCGCGCCCAGCGAGCGGACAACCACGGGTCTCGGATGCTTTCCCGGACGCGAGCCCTCCGTGCGAGTGGCGGACCCGGAGGCGGCCGGCCCAGCTCACCCCCAGAGAGGCCATGGCCAGGGTCAGGCATAAAAGGGGGGTGTTTTTCCGTCCGTCCACTGAGTTCACATGACAAGCGATCCCACGACAGCGAGTGTGGGGACTACATGATCCGTACGTGAGGGTGGAGGGGCCCGTCCGCAGAGCTAGGCGGCGCGGGCACCCCCCACTGGGGCCGAGGACAAGAGGCCGTTTGCCGCTTAAGAGAGATAGGAAGAGGCACGAGACGCCCAAGGGTGGGCGATGGCTAGCAACACACCTTCCTTCGCCCGTGAAATCCCTGTGTGCCTGCCAAAACCCAAAAAAACCGCGATGAATCGGCGCGGCAGCGGACGGACTTCAGTTCTACAAAGGACGCGGGCCGCGAAAGTGCACAGCGCAAGACAACGTGTGTGCGGTGGCGGCGTGCCGTCCTCCCATCCCTCCTTTGGGTTGCCTGAAGCGTGTGCACGCGGTGCCGTGCGGTGTGGTGTGTGTTCTGTGTATGTGACTGCGACAAGGGACCATCCGCTTGTATTAACAACGAAGCCGCTCTCAAAAACAGAATATCTTTCACGACGCCGCATGCGACAGAGTTTTTTCGGTCAAGGCGCTCTTATTGCGCGCCAGGGTGAGACAACAGGTAGGGGTGCCACACGGTGCACACCACAGGCGTATTCTAGAGGGGGCCTGAGAGGAGGACATGACGCCGCCCGGCTGACGCCTGCGGAGGGAGTGTGTTGTGTTTCTCGCGGGGAAAATTCTTTTTCGGTCAAGGCGCTCTTATTGCGCGCCGCGAGTGGTTCGATGGCGGAGGGCGGGATTGAGGGCTACCAGTTGCAGGAGAAGCTTGGTGAGGGTTCGTTTGGCAAGGTGTACAAGGCACTCGAGATCAAGACGGGCCGCGCCGTGGCCGTCAAGGTCGTCCCGGTGGAGCAGGACACGGGCGAAGTGGCGCGCGAGATCGAGATGCTCAAGGCATGCGCGTCCGACAACATTGTGCGCTACTACTCCTCCTTCACGCGTGGCTCCGAGCTCTGGATCGTCATGGAGTTTTGTGCGGGATCGTCGCTGTGCGACGTGATGGAGGCGCGCTCGCGCTGCCTGACGGAGAGGCAGATTGGCGCCGTGCTGGCCGAGACGCTGGCGGGGCTGTCGTACCTGCACAGCCTGAACAAGATCCACCGCGACATCAAGGCGGGCAACCTGCTCCTCACCGAGGATGGCACGGTCAAGCTCGCCGACTTCGGCGTCTCGGCGCAGCTCAACACGTCCATCTCGCGGCGCGGGACGGTGATCGGCACGCCCTTCTGGATGGCGCCCGAGGTGATCTCCTCGCCGGGGCCGGAGGCGGGCTACAACTCCAAGGCGGACGTCTGGTCGCTCGGCATCACCGCCATCGAGCTCGCCGAGGGCTCGCCGCCAAATTCGAACCTGCACCCGATGCGCGCCATCTTCCTTATCCCGACGCAGCCGCCGCCGCAGCTCGCCGAGCCAGAGAAGTGGTCGGCGGCGTTCCGCGACTTTGTGGGCCGCTGCCTCACCAAGGAGGTCGAGAAGCGGCCCACCGCCACCGAGCTGCTACAGCACGCCTTCATCCGGGAGGGGCGCAAGGCGGTCAGCGGCGCCGTCCTCAAGCAGCTGATGGAGAGCGCGAGCGAGGCGCTGGCGGCGTGGCGCAAGCAGGCGCTCGAGGCGTCGGGCTCGCTGGAGGAGGACGAGCCGGGCACGCTCAAGCGGGGCGACACGCAGGAGTTCGACATGGACGCCATCCGCAAGGTGATGATTATGAGACAGAAGCCGCCTCTTGTGAATGATTGCATGTCACACGTGTGACGCCCTCCGCAAGGTCGCCGGCCGGCTCGGCGGCTCTGGCACGGTCGACGCGAGCGCCGCGTACGGCACGATGGTGGTCAAGGAGTCGGCGGAGGCGGCGGGGGGGGGCGGCGACGCGGGCACGATGATCTTCCGCCACCCCTCCCCCTCCAGCAGCAGCAGCGGCACCGTCGTCCTCAACTCCGCCGCGCCCGCGCCCGCTTCGGTGCCAGGCTTCATGCGCCAGTTCCAGTCAGCCATCGGCATGGGCGGCGGCGCGGCGGCGGGCTCGGCGGCGGGCGGCGGCGGCGGCGGCGCGGGCAGAGGTGGCGCGGCGGGGAGCGTGCCGGCGTCGCCGTCGGGCGACGGGGCGGGGGACCTCGGCGGCGGCGCAAACGGGCGGGCCGCGAAGGAGGCTGCGAGCAAGAAGTACGACTTTTCGCACCTGAGTCTCGCGGGCATCGACGAGGAGCTGAGCGCGCTGGGCGCGAACCTAGAGCGCGACATGGCTAAGCTGCGGCGGCAGTACGAGAAGCGCGAGCGAGCGCTCCGCCAGGCAAAGTCGGACAAGGGCGGGCGATGATACCGGGGATCGAGCTACGAGCTGCGTACAGAGGGCCTGGCGCCGAGGGGGAGGGTCGCTCGCGGGGAGGATGGCGAGTCGCCCGGGGTCTACGCGCACACGCACGCACACGAAACAGGACACGCGCCCAAAGAGGGAGCCACATTCCTGTCCTCCTCTTGCTCTCTTGGCTTGCTGTCCCTCTTGAGCCCTCCGCTTCCCGCCGTCCACCGGCGACTCCGGTGTCCACTCGCCCTTCGCATCTCGTCTACCTCTCTCCACCCGCGCTGCATTCCTGTTGGCGAGAGTGAGACTGAGAGAGCGCGACTTCTCTCTTGTCACTTGTGTGACTGTGAGAGAGCGCTCGCACGTCGTCGTTGGACAGGACGTTGCGCATGGCCATGCCTCTATGCCTAGTGTACCTTAAACTCGCCCGCCCGGTCACCGGGTCCACACTACATGGTTCATTGCGGCCTCCAAATCCCTTCTTTTTCACTCCCGAACCGCCCGGGTTTCCAAAAAAG
>NW_005198900.1:758624-762593 GCF_000372725.1 Emiliania huxleyi CCMP1516
GCCAGGTCGCCAAAGCAGATGATGCACGGGTCCTCGCTGAGCCGCGCCTCCATGCCCCTACTCACCTCCTGCGCCGGCGCAGCCTTGTCGAGGCGCTGCGAGGCCTCGACGCGCTCGTGGTCGCCGTGCGAGATGAGGAGGAGCATCAGCGCCGCCGAGCCCAGGTTGGTGAGCAGCATCGCCGCGAGGCAGCACAGCACGTGCCACTGCAGCCGCTTCTCAAACGGCGAAAATTTGCGCTCGGGCGCGCTGGCGAGCCAGGGCAAAACGCCGTGCGGCATGCAGCAGTAGAGGAGCCAGATGAGCATCGCGACCAGCCAGGTGACGTACGCTGTGCGCAGCCGATTGTTGAGCCGCACGAACGGGTCCTCCAGCGCGGCGAGGCAGCGGTGTGCCACGCGCAGCACCTCAGGCTGCTTGAGCGCCGCGGCGTGCAGCACATAGATGCGGTACCAGGCGAAGGGGCGCGGCAGCGCCGCGAGCACGCGGACCATGCACGCCGCACGCAGCCACGGCGTCGCCGGCGTCGCCGGCTCGACGCTGCTGTCGTTGAGAAGCGTGACGCAGTGGGCGACGAGCGCGGAGGTGATCACCGCCGAAAGCGCAAGCACGCGAGAGTTGACGAGCGCGTACTCCCGCGGATGAAGCGCGATGAGCTCCATCACGAGCGTGTGACGGCCCTCGGCCATCTTGGCCCCCTGTGCGAGGCTACAAATCGCCGACACACTGAGGACCCACTGTTGGGTTCGGATCCCTTGCGGGTCGGCTTCCCGATTCTTGCTTCTTGTTTGTGCCCTTGGCACCGTGGAGTGCTGGGGGGGGCGACAGGGAGGATGTGGCCCTGAGTTATGTGTACGCCGACTCAGGGTGTGTGGCAGCCAGCTGGCTGTGTGTCTTGTGAGCTTGTTTGTGTCTGTGTGTCGCTCGTGCGTGTCGTCATCATCTGTCTAGCGTCCACCCATACCGCGTTGGTGTCCAGTCCGAGCCTGGCTGTTCTTCACCTTACTACCTACCTACCTACTGCTTCTCTCTACCTAACCTAACCTCTCTCTGCAATTATTGTGTGCCCGTTCCGTGCCGCGTCCTGTCTGCGGACTGCGCCCGTTTCATTTTTCACACCCAGCCCCCAACACGGAGGGCAAGCCCTACAGAAAGACAAAGAACAAACAGAGAACAGGGAGGGATCGAAGAGTAAGCTAGGAAATTCTTTCGTTCATTCCGGAATCTCAAGAATTCACGCAGCTGCCGCCGAACAAGGTGTTCCGGGGCGACCCACCGCAGCTCAGGAATGTCCGAATGCGGGCTACAGGAGCATCCGATGCTCTCGGCAGCCTCAACCATCCTGGCGATTCTGCTCGCCGTGCAGGTGGCTGCTCGCCCTTGCAGCCCCAACACATCCCGGCTTGCTCGCTCGCGCGCCGCGTCCAATGGGTCGCGCATTGGCATCCTAGAGCTCACCCGGATCCCGCCCGTTGCCCGCAGTTTGCGATCCAGATCGGCCCGACAAGCTGGACGCTCAATCACACCAACATGGCCCTCGCTCTCTTTTCGTCGGTCTGCTTCACTCTCCTTGGGCGGCTGCTCTCGGGCTGGCCTCCCACCCGCACAGCCGGCAAGGTGCTAGTTGGGCGCGTGAAACACACCGTGCGGAACTGGGAGACGGAGACGCTGCGATCCTTCATCGAGCTGACGACATGGCTGACGGGCATCTGGCTCGTGTATGACAAGACCCGCCGCCCGTTCCTCGCGATTCTTTGCGGCACAATGTCAGGGTGGGTGCTCGTGCTCTGTGGCGAGGCCCTCACACCCATGCTCCGGGAGGTGGAGAAGCACATGCGCCAGACCTGCACGGCCTGCGAGCGCTCGCCACACCGCCCGGCGCGACTCGGGCCGGCGCGGGCCGCGACGCTGGTGGACCCAATACTCTACCTGCTGTACGGAATCTCGGGGACGCGGCTAATTTATCGCGACATCGGCGACATTGCTGTCGCCGGCCTGCTCGCCGGCCTCGCAGGGAGCGCGCTTCTCGCCTCTTCGAAACTGATTGCGGCCTGGCCGCCGACTCGACGCGCCGGCCAGATTCTGCAGGATCGCATCCTCGGCACCGCCGCCAACTGGCGCAACCACCCCGCGCGATCAGCGACGGAGGCGTGCTCCTTCCTCGGCTGCACGATCGGGGCCTACGCACAGTACAACGACATGCTGCAAGCGGTGCAAGCGGGGCTCGCAGCGGGGATGCTGGTGTGCCTGGTCTCCGAGGCGTTGGCGGGCCGCTGGATCGTCCCCACCTCAGTTGGCGAGGAGGACCGAAGCGCCCGCCTGGTGCCGCTGGGCGTTTGCGCGTACGCTGTCATCTTGGGGTGCCACTGGGCGTTTGCTGCTGGTCGCCACGGCTTCGCGTCGCAGGTGCTCTTCACCATTTGCTGCGGCGCCACTGCAGAGATTGCGGCAAAGCTCTTCCTCTCCTCCAAGCGCACACGCAAGTGGGGGGCGGCAATCCAGCAGCGGCTGACCCACACGGTCTCCAACTGGGAGACGCGCCCTCTCCGCTCTGCGGTCGAGGTTGGGTGGACCAACGCGGCGACTTGGGCCACGTGGCACCTTTCGCACAACGTCCACCTCACTTTTGTCGCCGGCATCGCCTCCGGCATGGGCGTCGTCTATCTGAGCGAGAAGCTCCTCTTCCCGCCCGCGCGGCCTCAGCCTCAGCCTCAGGAGGCAGCCGCATCTGACCGCGCCACTGACCGCGCCACTGACGTTGCCGACGACAACGACACCGCGCACAGAGCCGACGAGCCGGCGGTCGCACCAGCTGCAGACACACGCATGATCTCTCACGAGGAGCTGCAACGGCACTCGAGCGGAGGTGACTCCTGGCTTGCCATCCACGGCATGGTGTACAACGTGTCTCGTTGGCACGACCGTCACCCGGGAGGTTCCGACATTCTTCTTGCCTACGCCGGCCGCGACGCGTCCGATCAGTTTGAGCTCTTTCACCCGCCTGCGGTGGCGCGGCGACTCAAGCCGTTCCTCGTCGGTGCGCTCGAAGCACGCCGGCCGCCCTCGACGGGCGTGCGATGGGGGCTCTTCTCGGAGCCCGACGAGGGACCTCCTGGAAGCAGCGGCGGAGGCGGTGGCGGCGATGGCAGCAGCAGCAGAGTGGGCGACGGCGCTACGACCGACTACCGTAAGCTTCGGCGTCAGCTTTGGGAGGAGGGCGCGTTCGAGCCCGACGCTTCCTTCTACTGGCTCAAGCAGGCGGTGGTGATCGGCCTCTGGGGGACGGCCGTGGGTGTGCTCCTAGCCGCGACCGGCTCGGACGCGAAGCCGGCGCGTGGGAAGATCCTGCTCTCGGCGGCGCTCTTGGCCCTCGCTCTGCAGCAGGGAGCCTTCATCGGCCACGACACGCTGCACAACGGCGTGCTTGCGCGGCCACGGGGGCGCACTTGGCGACGCGCCGCGCTCGCGCAGCTTAATGCGGGAGCCCTGCTCGGCACCTCCTCCCCACTCAATCCCGCACCGGCACGAGAGAGTCCCGTCTGTCACGGCGGGCGACCCTCGACGTAGGTATCTCATGCGGCATGTGGCTCGAGGAGCACAACCTGCACCACGCCTACACACTGCGCCCCCACGCCGACCCGCAGTTTCGCTATTTTCCCCTCTGGCTCCAGTCGGTCAAGGAGATCCCCCACTGGCTCGCCGAGCTGCCATCGGCGCCACTGCCCCGCCGCGCCGCCTGGCGTGTGGTGCAATGCTTGACGCGCGTGCAGCACCTCACGTTTCTGCCTCTGGCGATGATCGTCGGCCGGTACAACTTCTTGGCGATCTCGTGGGCGTACGCGCTGCGCCGCCGCCAGTGGGCCGACCTCGCAGCCATGGCGCTGCACGTGGGTTGGTTTGGCGCTTTCCTCTGGGCCCTCCTCCCCGGCATGTCCGAACGGCTTTTGTTTGTCGCGGTTCACTATGCGC
>NW_005198899.1:2732-19192 GCF_000372725.1 Emiliania huxleyi CCMP1516
GCCGGCGTCCGTGAGTCTGAGTGAGTCGGAGGTCGAGGGGCGGGGGGCGATTTTGTTCTCAGTGCCAGCATGAGCCGCAAAACCTTCGGCCCTCTGCGCAGTACATGTGTAGAAGTTTACGCTTTACCTTATCTTACTGGTGACCCGGAACTCGGAAGGACCTTACACCTGTTACCCCACGCGACACACGAAAACAGATGTACATAGTCGACAGGGTCTCTGCTAAACCTATACATTCCGACGCTCTCTCACCGCCTCCATGTCTGAGTCTGGGCGCATGCACGGGTAGGGAAGCGCATTTGTCGCGCAGCAAGACACTCCTAGCTGCAGCAGTTGGCGTTGCGCTTGAGGAGCCGCAGGAAGAGCTTGGCCCGCATCGCCGCAGAGGAGCTAGGCGGGCGTGCTGCCGCGCCGCCTGCGCCGCGCGTGTGCGTCACGACCACCGCCTGCTTGCCGAGTGCCGACAGCGCCCGCAACAGCTCCGAGTCGGAGGCGGCGCCATCGACCCGCACTACGCCACTCAACACGTCGACCGCTGCATTACAAACACCTTCCAGGTTCATCAGCGCGCGGGGCAGCGACTCCCGGTCCGACTCCGTCAGATTGCGGACTTTCAGCACGATGGTCGCCCGCTCGGTCTGCATTGGGAAGGGTGTGTGTCAGCGCTTTGAGAAAGAAAAATCGCAACACGAAGAAACACCACCGGCGCCGCATGCCCCATGCCTGCTCGCTGCCACTTTGTCGACCCGCAGACAGGGACGAGGTGCCCCGTCGGACTAGAGAAGGCGGGCGAATGGGGCTGCGGTGCCCACATCCCTCGTTTGGGTTTCTTTCTCTCTTCTTTCTTCCGTTATTTCTTTTTTAGAGTATTCTGCGCACGGGACTGGCGCGCAGTGGCACTTCTCTTGGGCCCCCGGGGAGCCTACGCGCGGCCTTCTCTCGAGGTCTCGAGATACACAAAGCGGCCAACCGGCGTTCTATCACGTAACGTTGTTTGCGGTGCCCGCCCGACTCAATGTCGGACGGAACGCTGAGGCCTCTCTCGCGGCCGGGAGCGAGCTCGATCTCGGGCCAGTCTCCGCTCGGACTGCAGGGTCTGCTCCTCCGCGGACGAGGTGCGCGCCGCCCGCCTTCTCTCTCCCAATCTCTGCCACCGCCACGCGCCTGCCCCTTCTCAGCGGCGTCGATGGTGCAGATGAGGGTTGAGAAGCTCAGCTGTGGTGCATCACACATCGCGGTTGCTCTCGCCAGGTGGGACCGCGCCGTCTTCCACGCACCCTGTGCGCCCGACGTCGGCCACCTCAGCGCTCACCGGCGGCCGGCCAGTCGCGCCGCCCTCACGCACGCTCTCAAACGGCCTGGGCGCCATGAGGCCGGCGGTCAATGGGCCTCCGAGGCCCGGGCAGCCGGCACCAGGAGGTAGCACAAGCTTCGGCACGCGGCCAACTAGCCTCGGCCCGCACGCTGGCAGCACCCCCGGGCCAGATCCCCACGAGGCAGGGGGCATCGCGCACCTCGGGCTCGGGTCGACATCGTCTCCCACGCTCGGCACGCCCGCCCTGGCGGCGGCGCTGCGCGCGCCCAAGCCCGGCGCGGGAGGGGGACACGCCTGCCTGATGTGGTCCGGCCGGCCAGCCTCCGGGATTGCCGAGTCGAGCACGACCCCGGTGGCGAGGAGGACGTCGCCCCCGGGGAATGCGCCGGGCGCGACCGGCGGGCTGAGCGAGGGCGCGCCTGCCACCTCGGGTGCGGCTCCACGACACGCCACGACGGCGCACTCGGCCACGGCTGGACCGGCGCCGGCCCATCCGGGCGCGCAGGTCGCCCCCATCGAGAGGCTGCTCAGCAAGTCCGCCTCGAGCATCTCGCTATCGTCGCGGAGCGAGGCGCCGCCGGCAAGGGGCGAGCTGGCGAGGGGCGAGGCGGGCAGGGGTGAGGGGGCGCTGAGGAGCGACGTGTCGTCTTCGAGGGACGTGTGCAGCAGCAGCGGTTGCAGAGGCGGGTCCGTTGCGGCCACACCAGCAGCGACACGGCGTGGGCACTCTGCTGGTCCGGCGGCGCCCGCCTGCGAGGCGCGCGGCGGGCCGTCCAAGGAGGGACCGCCTGAGGGCAGAGCGGCGATCGATACCACTGCCGCCGCGGCAGTCAGCGCTGCTGCGCGAGGTTCGGGCGGCGGCAGCGCCGCGCCTCCGGGCGGCAGCAGCGCGCCTCTGGGTGGCAGCAGCGCGCTGCCAGAGGAGTTCACCGGCGGCGGCGGGGTGCCCCCCGAGGACGTCATCATCATCCACGTGCGCGACGAGGGCCGTCGCGTGAACCGCGACTTTTACTGCTCGCGGGAGCTGCTCCTCGAGCACATGCACTATTTTGCGAGCTACCTGGCAGACGACCGGCGGCACGAGGATGTCGACATCTCGTCAAATTCTCTTTTCACTTTTCTGGCACCGGTCCTCCTGTTAGAGAGATTTTTAGAAAACCGACACGCCAGTGCGCGCCAGTCTGAGCCCTGGCCTCGACACCTCGACACCAAACCTCGACACCGACTCGACACCTCGACAACCCATGCCAACTCGACAAACTCGACACCCCTCGACACCCCTCGACACCATCTAGGCTGAAACCATGCTCGTCCGTGTCAAGGTGCCAAACTCGACACCTCGACACCCCTCGACACCCCTCGACACCCCTCGACACCGCTCGACACCGCTCGACACCGCTCGACACCGCTCGACACCTCTGATGATCCTAACACAGCAGAGACGTAGACCCATTGGAGTCACAGAGTTAGAAATCAGGGTTGCAGCAGCAATCAAACTTGGCTGGCAGTACTTTCATCCCTGAGTTGCAGCCTCTCAAGTTCTAGCTCAAGTTGCAGCTCAGTTGCACCCCTGTTGATGCAGCAAACATGGCAGTACTCAGGTAGCCCTAAGGTGCTGCACAGCACCTTGTACAGTGGCAATGAATCCTCACACCAGTGAGCTTGTGCCATGAGTGCAGACCTGTGGTCCATTGCGCTTTGTGCACTGGCGACGCTGCAACGGCGACGCTGCAGCGGCGGCGACGCTGCTGCGATGGGGTACTGTAGCCCTTAGCTGCTGGACAGCACCTTGTGCAGTGGCAATGTCCACTGACTCATGGCACCAGCCTTGTGCCATGAGCGCTGTGGTCAGTTGCGCTTTGTGCGCCGGTGACGCTGCAGCAGCGACGCTGCTGCAGCAGCGACGCTGCTGCGGTGCTGCGCCTGCACAGCACCTTGGTGCACAGTGGCAATGACTCCCGGCACTTGATGTCCTCAAATGTCCACAGAGAGTATACTGGTTGTGCTCAGGTTGTGCTACATCAACAGGGTGCAACTGAGGCTGCAACTAAGGGATGAAACAGCTTTGCAACTGCTGCCCAACTTTTGTTGTATGTTGATGGGCTGCAACTGCATCCACCTGCCACCTTGGACACCTCGATACCTCAGACGCCTCTTGACAACACTCGACACCCGCTCGACACCCGCTCGACACCCTCGACACCCTCGACACCCTCGACACCCTCGACACCCCTCGACACTCCTCGACACGGACAAGCATGGTTTCAGCCTCGACAGGCCTCGACAGGCCTCGACAGGCCTCGACAGGCCTCGACAGGCCTGGACACCTCTATCCCTCGACAGCAGCTCGACACCCTCGACACCGGGCCTCGACACCTCGACACCAGGGCTCAGGCGCCAGTCCCGTGCCTAGTGTGTGTGGTGAGCGAGAGTGTTGTATTGTACATTTCTCTGTGACTGTGGCTCCCAGATCGAGCGCGGCAGGCTCAGTCGCCAAAATAATGGTCCCCCGGGGCGTCGCGGCGAGTCTTTTGGAGCATTTGCGAAACTCGTGAACTAGCCGGGGCAGTCGGAGAAGGGGCAACTCCTTGCACTGACGGTCGGCCGTCAGAAAACACGCCTGCGTGGATCGCGTCACACCAATCCTCGCTACCCAACGCGGCCAAAGGATATCCACCTCGAGAACCTCGAGAGGAGCATTTGGAGCACGGGGACCCTCTCTCTTTCGATCGGTTCCTGGAAGACGGAGTTGTCGCCGTGGGATGTCGAGAAGCAATGGTACCGTCCAGCCCAACATGCCCTCCAGGTTCGAGACGGCTGGTGGAGCTGGTCGATCCAAGCCGGTGGGGAGGGGGAGGCATGGCTGGCTGCAGGTCCGCCAGTCGGCCCGGCCTCTGACGTGGTGCTGCCGCTGCATTGGCTGAAGAAGAGAGGTGCGACCTGATTGGAGGCGCTGGAGGCGATGGCGCTAGCGAAGGGCGGTTGGGCCGGGCCGTGAGGGGCTGATGGCGCTGGCCAGCGCGGGGTGTGAGATTTCGTCGTCGTCGTATACTGCTGGCCCTCGCCCTCAGTTGCCAGGGCTGTGGGCTGCAGAATTGGCGTCTCTGGCGTCTACGCAGGCTCTGCAGCGTGATGGCAGGCGGGACTGCGAGGCCGGCAGCGGAAGGAGGCTGGGCACGAGCCAGGAACAGGCTGGCCAGGTCCGCGGGTGGCTGCGCTCGGGCGAGGTCCGCGGGTGGCTGCGCTCGGGCGAGGCGCGCGCGGGCATGGCAGGCCGAGCAGGCCGAGCGCAAAGTACGGCCGTCCCAAAACTCAAATCTGCGGGCATTTGTGGTGGGTGGAGGCAGACCGCTCTCCTCGGCTGCCAAGAGTGACGTGCGCGAGAATTAATGTTACGATTACCAGGTGTAGTTTATTTTTGCTTGGGCGGGCCTGATGCCGGGGTAGGTAGGGTAGGTCTGGGCCCTCCCGTCGGGGTTTTCCCTCTCTTCAAGCTGGAATTTTCAAAAAAAGAAATTTTCCGCGGAAATCACGATGTCAACCCTCCCCAAATGGGTGATCTGATGCTTGTAGGGCTTGAGAGTGGCCTGCCATGTCACAAGAAGGATTGTGGTTGCAGGAGAGTATCACCAACCATCACTCTAGTTGGTATAGTACCCCACCTTCACCGCTCCAGTGATTTCTTATTTAGTTTCCCATAAGTAAGGTAGGTAGGTAGGTAGGTAGGTAGGGGCACCGCAGGGGCCGGCCAGGTTTTTGCAGATCAGCATCAGGCCCGCCCCAAGCAAAAATAAACGATACACCACAAATAAATTTCAACCCGAGGCTCTCTCTTTTCGATGTCCCAACGGCCGGGGCACTGTCGCCCGGCCCGAGCATCCGTCGAGCAGGCGTGGGACTACGATCCGACACATCTGACATCAACTCTACCGGTGGCAGCCAATCAGCGATCCGCGTTAGGGTTTGCACGGTCCAGGCTGGTTGCAGCCGACGAGGCTGCCGACGACCCCATCCACGCTTTGCTAGCTGCACGTGCGCAGCTCGTGGAGAAGACGGGCGACGGAACGGGTGAGGAGGTGCCGACAGCACTCAGCAGTCTCAGCAGGTCCAGTAGTCGCTCAGAACTTGGGCGCGTGGACGGGAGGCATTCACTGGGTCCCGAGGCGCCTCCGACGCCGTGCAGGCTCGAGGAGAGAACCCAGCTGACCTCCTCCTCTGTCGACGGGGGCGCATGCAGCATGCTTCGAGAGCTCGCGGCGACAGGCTGTGTCAGCGAGCGCGGCAGCGAGCGTGGCAGCAGCGTGGCCACGCCGCAGCCTGCGCGCCGGCTGGACGGCTCGTGGTGGGACGGCTCGCAGCCAGATGGCTCAAGGCTGGAGGGCTCGTTGACGAGGCAGTGGCGGAGCGCGCTCGATACCGACGTGGCGCGCAAGGCGGCTCTGCTCGCGTCGGACGCCGCCTACCACGCGGAGCGGCTGCGGCGACGCACCAGCTGCGGAGGCGGCGGCGGCGCTTCCGCGGCGGGACCTTGCAGCCGCGGCGCGTCTGCGCCGACCGAGAGCGGCGGCGGGGGCCGGCCTGCCGCCGTCCGTGGCCGCGTCGCGGCGCGCGTGGCCGAGGTTCTAGGCTGTACCGCCGCCAGCGCCGACCTCCTGTCGCCGAGCGGGCCGCGGGAGCGGCTCGATCTCGGCGTGCGAGATCGAGATGTCAATCTCGGGGTCCGCGGGCGGGTGGAGCACGGGGAGATCGGGCTCCCGCCCGCCGGGACGCCGCGCGGGCCGCGAGCGACGGGCAGCCGCGAGCGCGCGCGCTGGGAGCGTGAGGGCGTGGCGGCCGGGGCGCTTCCGTCGCCCGACAGCGACTACCGGGCCCGGTGGCGTGAGGAGGAGTGGGGGGGGCGAGGGCCTGCCGGCGCGCCGCCCGAGGGAGGGAGCGACGCGGACGCTGCGCACGGGCGAGGAGAGAGGCGCTGGCGGGACGGCGGCGGGCTCTGTGCGCGGGAGGATGCTGTCGGCAGGGCCGCACAGCTTCCCGCACAGCATCCCGCACAGCATCCCGCACCGCATGCCGCACCGCATCCCGCACAGCAGCAGCCCATGTCGGCCGCGTGGGTGCAGCAGCCGCCGCCGTCGGCGCTCCTCGGCTGGCGTCAGAGGCACAGGTGCGTGCTCGCCCGCCCGCCGCCCAGCTACGTCCCGCCGAGGCGCGGCCCGCCAGGCCGCACGCCGGACGAGCGTTCCGCGGCCAAGGCTGCGGCGGCGGAGGGGGCGGAGGGGGCGGAGGGGGTGCCCTTCAGCGCGCCGGAGGCGGCGTGGTGGGACGTGCGCCGTCTCGGCTTGCGGTCGGACGATGGCGCCGACTGCGCCGCGCCGGTCCAAGCGGGCGGCGGTGCAGGCGGAGGCGGCTACGGAGGCGGCTGCGGAGGCGGCTGTGGAGGGAGCTATGGAGGCGGCTATGGAGGCGGCTGCGGAGGCGGCTGCGGAGGTGGCTTTGGCGCGGTCGCGCCGCCGCCCGACGAGTGGGCGCTCTCTTCGCAGGAGAGCCTCTCGCAGGGCTTCGCGTCGCACGACTACCTGTCGCACGTCCGTCGCGAGCAGGGCGACTTGCGCCGCCGCCGCTGGTACAAGGTGGTTGCCGCGCTGCCACGCTCGAGCCGCCGGCACTCGAGTCGCCAGCCGGCCGCCAGCCGGGCTCCGACGCGCCGGCCGGCTGGCGCGAGCCCGTCGCTGCGGTTCGTCGACATCGAGGACGGCGTGACAGAGTACCGGATCGGCTGCACCACCTCCCACTTCCAGCCCTCGCGCGTCTGCGGCGGGCCGTGCACCCACAAGAGCGCGCACGGCTTCCGCGTGTGCGCCACGGAGGCGGAGGCAGTCTCGGTCGGCTTCGACCCCTTCGCGCCGCTGCTCTACGCGCCGCGCGCGCTGCTCGTGGTGATGGCGGGCGGACGCCCCACCTTCCACGACACGCGGGAGGTCTCCTTCTATCAGATCACGCCGACCGAGGTCGTCGCAGCCGGCGATCAGTTGTGAGATCGGTCCCGTCAGCTCTGTGGGGACTGTTCAAGACGCACAGTGTCCCATTCATTCTCTTTCCTGTCTCTTTCCAGTATTGTAGACGCGTTTTCGCATCGGCGACGGTGGCCCATAAAAGAGAGGCGCGGCGTCTTTCTTCGTTTAGTTCGTATTGCGGTTGACCTCTCCAGGACCTCTGCCTCGACCTCTCGCTGCACCGCGAGACGCGAGCATTAGACTCCACGTACCACGAGGACGAGCGCGAGCCTTTTGCTTTTCCGCTTTTGGGGTCTCGTCTGGGCTCTGGCGAGTCGCGAGTGTGGCAGTGGGGGCGTCAGGGGCCGGTGTGTCGTCAGTGCGGTGAACGTGAAGAGCTTAGTAAAGGTCGGATCCCCGGGTCATTTCTCTCCCGGCCGCGCGGCACAGCCCGCTCTAAAGGCCCACCATCCGTGCCCCCTCCCTACCCTCCTACCTCGGCCGGCTTCAGGCGCGGCGCGCGCCCGAGATGCCCCGAGATCATCCGAGATGACCCGAGACCAGCCCCGACGGAGAGGCGCCGCGCCTCAGAAGAGGCGCACCCCTCAGAAGAGGTACTCGTCCGCGCCGACGAGGAGGGGGAAGCGCGGCACGGCGACGGCGAACTCCTCGCCGGCGGGCGCCTCGAGCGAGCCGGGCACAAAGTCGATCGACCCTTCGAAGGAGATGCTCGAGCCGCGCCCGCTGAGGCTCTGGTACACAAACACGCCCTCGCACCACTCGCCCTGCCCGATGCGGCCCGAGTGGCGCTGCTTGTCGTCGCGCCTGTGGTGACGTGCCCCGGACGTGTCCCGGACGTGTCCCGCGCGCGGCCGGAGTGGCGCTGCTTGCCGCGCCAGCCGCCCTCGCGCAGCAGCGGGAAATTGCCGACCACGCCCTTGCCGTGCACCTGTGGAGAGGAGGGCGCGTCTGCGAGGAAGGGGCTCTGCACTCGTGGCCGACCGCCCCCCCCGCCCCCCCTTGCCGCGCGCCTGGTCCGCGCCGCCGTCGGCCTGCCTGAGGACCCAGTGGCGCGTGTGGAGCTGCGCCTGCGGGCTAGCGGTGGACGCGTCGTGGACGTGTCCGGTGGGAGGGCCGACCCGCGCGCTTGTGGCAGCTGCGGCCGTCTCGAAGCCGCGCTGAGCGGCCGGCAGGTGCCCCTCCTCTCCGGGCGCGACGAGGGCGAGCCGGATCGAGTAGGCGAAGGTGGCCATCTCGGGCGCGTACAGTGCGGAGGCGGTCACGCGGATGCCGCGGGTGACGCAGCTCACGTGCTTCTCGCCCGCCTGCGGGAAGAGGAAGACCGCGAGACAGGTGGTCTCGGGGCGATCTCTAGGGCGGTCTCGGGTGACCTCGCCTGCGGGAAGAGGCAGATGCCGACGCTGCGCGGGTCGGGGGGCTCGAGGGGCGACGCGAGGTACACGCCGCCCTCGAGGCGGCGGCCGAGCTCCTCGAGCCAGAGGAGCAGATCGCGCCTGAGGGACGTGTCGTGGACGTGTCGTGGAGGTGTCCTGGACAGCTCCTCGAGCCAGGAGGAGCAGGTCGCGCCCGCGCGGCGCACTGGCCGGCACGACACGCAGCAGCCGCAGGTTTCCAGCCGCCACAACCTGCCGCGCCTCGAGATGCGGCGTCGGCGAGATCGGTCCGAGCAGCAGATCGCCCGAGGCGAGGTCGGACAGGAGCAGGCGCGGCGCGTCGCCGAAGCAGGCGGCGACGACGAGGAACCGCTCCGGCAAGCCACTCTGCGCACGTAGGAAGCCCGTCCACGCCGCAACGAGAGGGAGCGGCAGCAGGCGCAAGCAGGCAAAGTTGCTGTACGCCGAGAAGCCGCCGCCCAGGCCGAGGCACTCGTCCTCCCACCCCGAGGGGTGCGAGTACCAGCCGCTCGCCGCGGCGTGCAGAGCCTGGCGCAGGTCCGGGTCGACAAAGTCGCGGAGCTGGCGCAGCGCTGCGGCGGGAAGGGCGGCGGACGGGCGGTGGAAAGGGCCGGCGGCGAGGGCTGCGGCGAGGGCTGCGGCGAGGGTTGCGGCGAGGGTTGCGGCGAGGGTTGCGGCGAGGGTTGCGGGGAGGGTTGCGGGGAGGGTCGGTAGGGGCGGCGCCAGGGCGGGAGGGCGAGGGCGGGATCGGAGGAGGTGGCGGGCGCAGCCTGTGACTGCGTCCGAGGCCACTCGCTGCCCGTCGTGGACTGCGCTGAGGAGCCGGTACGCGAGGAGCGGCTCGGAGGCCTGAGGGAGGAGGCTCCTCGCTCAACTGACTCGTTCGCAGCAGGAATGCACACCATGGCTTGTGCAGAGGGAGGAGCTGCAGCCTGCAGACCCTCGAGCCCGAGCCGCGAGACAAACAGCTGCCACTCCGTCGCGCTCGCCGGCGGTCCGAGCGTCGCCTTCGCCTCGGGCAGCGCATCGCCCGCCCAGCGGCTCACGCACCCCCACGCCTCGCGCGCGCTCTGCCAGAGCGGCGCCAGCGTCGCGCGGGCAGCGGCGGGCGGCTGGGAGGCGCCAAACGTGCGGACGGTGAAGTCCGTCCAGTGGCGGGCGGCCTCCACGAAGGAGGCGCACGCGCCGCCGCTCGGGTCCGTCTTGCTCTCGAGCCCGAAGCTCGCCCTGCACTCGCCGCGCCACACCTCGTCGTCCAACGCGAGCGTGCGCCAGCGCGAGCAGGCTGCGGCCGAGCGGCCGAGCGCCGCGGCAGTCAGGTAGGAGAGAATGTGGAGAAGGAGCGCGTCGGGTAGGGCGGTGATGTCGGGAGGGGGGTCGAGCTCTGGCGGCGAGGACATGGCCGGGCGATATCACCGGGCGATACTCTCTCTCTCGACTCGGCGCAGACACCGGCGTATAAATTCTTTTATTGTTTCTTTCTCCAGCTCCAGCTCCGCTCACAGAGATGCGCGGCAATTCTTTTCTGTGCCAGAGTGCTTTCCAGCGCTCGCAGCGGCACCGCGCCGCTGCGAAATATGAGCCGTCGCTGCCGCCTCTGCGATGTGGACGTGACCGACGAGATGGTCGCTGCTCACCTGACTGGAAAGAGGCACAAGAAGCTTGCCAGCACCAGGATGATCGTGTGTCCGCAAAGTGCCGAGCTCATCTGGGCAGACGAGTCCTCCTGCTGGGAGTTTCGTGCAGCTGGCGCGGCAGGCGAAGCTGGCGCGGCAGAAGCCGCAGCGCCGCCGTCCTCGTCTGCCCGTCAGCGGAGAAAGGCGCCTCGGGACGCCCCGACGCTCGACGAGCTGTTGCTTCCGGCAGTCGGCGATCCGCAGCCGCCGAGCGTGCTCTCGCGTTTGCAGCAGCTGCTCGCGCGGCTTATCGTCGGATTTTGGGCGTGGCTGTGCTCTCTCAGGCCCCGACCCGAGGTCAAGGAGCAGCAGCGGCGAGAGGCAGCCGCCAAGAAGGTGGCAAACAAGGTGATCAGCAAGCGCGAGAAGGAGTCGCAGCGCGAGGCGGAGCTGCGGCGGCAGAAGCAAGAGAAGCTGGCGTTTGAGGCGGCGCGGAGGGCGGAGGAGAAGGCGCGCGCGGCGGCGGCGGCGGAGGAGGAGAACGCCAGGCGCGCGGCAAAGGCGGAGCAGGCGGAGCAGCGTGCGAGGGAGGAGGCAGAGAGGTCGCGGGAGCGAGAGCGGCGAGCGGCGGCCGAGGCGGCCGAGGCGGCGGCGGGGCGGGTGGCGGAGCAGGCAGAGCGTGAGCGGCTGGCGGGCGCGCGGCGCGCGGCGCGCGCTGCGGCGCAGCGTGAGGAGGAGGAGCGCGCTGTGGACGCGGCGGTGGCGGCGAGGCTCGCCGGAGCTGGGCGGGGAGGAGGAGTGAGATTGGTTCCCTCGTGAGTGTGTGGGAGTGTCAACAACAGGCTTGCCGAGGAGCTGGGCGTGGAGGCGGAGGGCGGCGTCGGGGAGCTGATCGCGCGCGCCAACAACCTGCTCGAGATCGAGGCGAGCGGGAGCCTCAAGCAGCAGGCGGAGGCGGCTCTTGCCGCCCTCTTGGGGGGGGACCCGCCACCAAGCTCGGACGCGGGCGACGGCCCCGCCGGCAAACAGCCAACCTGAGTGATTGCTGACGCGAATTGGAGAGCAGACGCCTGGTTACCAATTTCAGGCGGCGGCGGCGACGGCCCACTCGACTTTGGCCCGATCCCTGACGACATCAAGGCGCCGGATCCTCCGACGAGGGCAGCGGCAGCTGGTATGGGACCGCCATCCCGATGTGATTAGGCGCTGGTGGTCAATCTGCACGACAACAAGTGCAAGGTGTGCCGTCGGGCGTCTCGACTCGGCCCCCGAAGGGCGAGGGCTGGAGTGGCACTCATGGTTGACTAGGTGATGCCGGGTCCTGGTCCGGCCCCGAGGCCGCCTGAGGGCGAGTGACGCAGGCGAGTCATGGTTGAGCATAGGTGTACGTCGGGCGTCCCGACTCGGCCCCGAAGGGCAAGAAGGTGAGCGGCGGGCACGTCAAGTGGGGGTGGGGGGCAGCGCCCTCGCGGTGGTCGGCGCTGTGAACGGCGCCTCTTCACGCTCGGCGCTGTGAGTAGGTGGGGCAACCCCTTCTCGATGGGCGGCGGCGCGGAGTCGCTGCGCCCGCGAGCGATCTGGGCCGCGACACAGCGCCTCTTCACAAGCTGGTGGTGTGAGCAGGCGCGAGCCGTGGCTCCGTGATTCGGCAGTACACGGAGTGGCTCATGGCGCCAGAGAGGGCGGAGATGAGGGCGGAGGTTGTCCCGCGCTCGCCGCGCCGCGTCTCACAGCGCTGCGGTTCGCACATGTCTACCTGTCTCAGGCGCGGCGCGATTTGCGAGGCAAGACGCTGGGTTGCTTCTGCGTGCCGCTCAGCTGCCACGGCCACGTGCTCGCGCGGGTCGCCAACTCTCACAACGACGAGGAGCTGCTCTGCCAGCTGGTTAGAGAGGAGTGAAGTGCTGCATGAAGGCATGTGCGATGCGCCGCATCTATCTAGTGTCTGATACTGTAAGTCGGTGTGCAAAAGCGCCACGTACTTCGTGAGACACTACGTCAGTAGAGACGATTGGGTCCTCTCCCTCTATCAGCCTCGACATTGTATTGTGAAAAAGAATTTTCTTCGACCCTCTCTCCAAAAAATCACACAACGAGTTTATTCTGTGTTTGGCTTTGGGTTTCTATGTTTGCGATTTGGAATTTGGTATTTGTCTGGTTCTTTGTTTATTTATTTATTTATTTATTTCCTATGACCTATCACAAACGGGCGGGGGACCTGTCCTTTTTACCCATCTCACAGTACGGCTTTAGACAGGTGTCCGTTTTTATTTATTTATCCAATCACAAAAAAGAAGTCAACGCCGTAACTTTGACGTGTCGCGAGTTCGCGCGTCCCTTGGAGCACTTGGAGTGCAGTTGAGCACTTGAGCACTTGATAGGGTCGATTCCGCATGGTGCGGGACCCCTCGACCGTCTCGCCCTCCCTCACTGGTGTGTTCATTGGGGGGGGTCATAACAAACACGGTACAGGATCGAGGTGCACGCTGCTGAGGGACCCCAGAGGGTAGATCGAGCAGTGTCGTCCCCCCTCTCCATCATCTCCCTGGGAGACGTCGCTCGTTCGTCGGCGGCGATGGCGGTGTGACCGATCGAGCTACAAGAGGAGCTTGTTCAGCAGGATCCGGGATAGTCTGGCGCACTACCTCACTGGGCCTGAGACCGCCGGGACGCCTCCCCTCACCGTGCAGTTAGTAACCTCACATCCAGGGCCTGGGGGCGTCCCGAGCGCGCTGCCGTGAACAACATACATGTACATGTGGCTGCCGAGCCACGACGCCGATGCCGGGCGTGGGGTACCTCTGCGAGGCCGAGAGCTTCCTTTCGGCCGCGCTTCAGCCGTGCCTTGAGGGCGACGCCAGCTTCACGGTGGCTGCACACGCGTCGCTTCGGCGCACACGCGATCGTCTGACAAGGCGCAATGCATGCGCAACTATGAGCACCTTGTCCTCGGGAGCAAGTGCCACCTACTTGTTGCAGAGCAGGCCTTTGTCCCGGCTGACTCGCAGCAGCCGCACACGCCTCCGCGGGTCGACGTGTTCATCTCGATTGCCCGCCGGCAGAGCCTTTGCGCTCTCGAAGTACGAAGACGCTCCACCCCGGCGCCAAAGTCGTGGCCCGCGTCCGGATCGACACGATCTGGTGCCTCCCGCGCGACTTGCCGCGAGATAACAACACTTCTTTCTTCACCGCGAACGCTCATGGCGTGACGGGTCATGGTCGTAATGCCAACGTGCATGTCTTCTCGGATCGATACGCATTGATGTGGAACTAGCGAATGCACATCCCGTGGGCCAACGGCACCGCTAGACGCGGCGCATGCCCTTGCATGTGTCCCGTCAGCTCCGAAGCGACGCTCGCGGCTGCGGTGATGTGCCCGCTGACGCGCGGCAGAGCCGGCCAAAAGGTGGCTTGGCTGCCGCCTCTGCCCGTCCCTATGATTGGGCGGTACAACCGGGGACCACTTTGCGTTTCGGGGTTCGGGAAGGAGGCGCAACCTGTTGACCAACCCACAACCACCCGCGTACTTCGCCAACCCCGAGCACCGCTGCGAGCTCAGCCCGACCGAACAAGAGGCAGCCGACCAGATCGTCGCGTGGCCGAACAGAGGCACCTGACAGTGCCTGACAGCTGCCCGACAGACCGACAGATCACCTGACAGCACCTGACAGCCTGACAGCCAGGGCTCAGTCGCGTGGCCGCCATGAGAATGGGCTTCTTGAGCCTCTTATGACTGCATATTGGTAGAGGGTGCGGTGCGTCCTAATCTAAAATCCGAGGATTAAGGTTTCAGGCATCGCTTCAGTGAGGCCAAAGTGAGTTTATGGATGTGTGAGAACGGAGCGGGACACGAGGAGGCACGCGGACCAACTCGTCGGCGACTCTGCTGCACGCCGTTTCAGAATTTTTCTCAGCGTGAGCGAGACGTGGAAGAGTGCCACCGTCGGGTAGGACGGGTCGGCCCGGAGCATCAGAGTAGCCGTCGTGGTCGTAGTGAGCAACGCCGGCCACTCCGGCGCCGCGTCGGCAACATGGGAGCATGTCCACCGCCACTTCGCGGTCGCAGCGCTGTTGTCGCCCGAAACGCCGCATGTACCTCTGGCGGGCCAAAGATCGCCTCGTATGTCGATTTTGACTCGACGGCAGCATGGAGGCATCACGTCTCCATGCTGCCGTCAAGTCGGAGCCAGTCTGCGGCGACCACAGCACTCGCAGGAGGTACATGAGCTATTCAGAGTCAAGCTTTTGCGCGAAATCCCACAGTGGTGGATTTTGGGGCGCTGCGCACCCCCTAATATTGTGCAGCGCGTGCACGCAGTCGATCCGCGTGTCGGTGTGGCGCGTGTGCGCACCAGTCTGCAGAGAAGAGAGATGCGCTAGCTTGTCATCAAAACACTATCAACCATGATTATCAAGCCCCTCTCACTCTCACGTACAAAAGGTAGTAGGTAGCCGCCGCCTCCTCTAGAAACTCTCTCTCCCATCCGCGTCGGTGCCACACACGCCTGTTTGGCGATGGCTGAGATTACCTTACGCCACACGACGTGCGGGTCAGCTGTTATTTCTTGCGCTACAGACAAGCCACCGCGACGCCTCGCTGCGCGCGGCATTGCGCGAGCGTGGCGCGCGAGGCGATGATGGCGTCGGCCAGCCCATCCGCCGGGCGGAGGAACGCCTCGCGCGTCACGCAAGCGTCGCCCTCATCGGCCGCGCCGTCGACAAAGAGCGCCCACACGGCGGCGACGTTCTCGCGCATCTGCACCACCTGCGCGAGGTCCGACGAGAGGCCGTACGTCTTGATCAGCCCCCGCACGACCGCCTCCTGCTCACATCAACCACACGTGAGTTAGGCCCGCCGCGCCCGTCGTCATAGGTTCATATCGTCATAGGTTCATATCAACCATTCATTAGCTCATTTAAGAGCCCGCCTGCGAGAGTCGCCCGGCGCTCTCCTCGTCAAAGTAGTCGAACCAGCGCAGCCTCTCCGTGGCGATGTCGGGGACTGCTGTGCGGCGCGCAACCACTCGCTTCCTCCTCGCGAGCTGCGAACGCGCCTTGATTCATTACCAATGACTAGTCAATGAACTGAATTCG
Source organism: Emiliania huxleyi CCMP1516 (assembly GCF_000372725.1). Taxonomy (NCBI): domain Eukaryota; phylum Haptophyta; order Isochrysidales; family Noelaerhabdaceae; genus Emiliania; species Emiliania huxleyi. The sequence continues at coordinate 18,163 of NW_005198899.1, forward strand.
CGACCCCCGCCTCCTCCTCGCAAGCTCCGAGCGCGCCAGCGCCAGCACGCCGCTGTCTGGCGCCGCGAACGCCTCGTAGCGCAGCTCTCCTTCCGGGGCCTAGGAGGTGTCTAGGAGGTGTCTAGGAGGTGTCTTTAGGAAGTGTCTAGGAGGTGTCTCCGGCGCAGCTCTCGCTCCGGGGCCTCCGTGCTCGGCGAGGCCCACCCGTCCCACCGCCTGTCGAACTCCGCCTCCAGCGAGCGCTGCTCCAGGGGAAGCTGCGCCAGCAGCGCCTCGACAACCTGCGGCCGCGAAAGCCGCGCGGCGTGCCCCGCGGCCTCGCCACCCGTGTCCACGGCGCGGAACCAGCCGGCAGGGTCGGAGAGCAGCGGCGGGAGCGGCTGCACGGTGTCGAAGGCGCATCGGCAGAGCGGGCACTCGGGGAAGGGCAGCGAGCGGGCGCACGCCTCGTGCAGAAAGTGGCGGCACGTGCGGAAGGAGCCGCACCGGAAGAGCGCGCAAGGCGCGGCGTGGAGAGGGTCAAAGCAGACGGCACATTCTGCATTCTGCTCCGCCAGGGACGCCTCTGGCTGCCTCGCATTGGTCGAGGAGGCCCCGCTCCCTCCCACGGGCGAGGAGGGGCGGGAGGCGGGGCGGGAGGCGGGGCGGGAGTCCAGCAGCGGGGAGCGGGTGGCGAGGAGGGGGGCAGAGAGGGGGGAAGGGTCCGGGGTGCTCGGAGGAACGGGAGGAGGCTCGCTCGGGGCGGGCGGCAGCGAGGGCAGCGGTGGCGGCGGCGGAGAGGCCGGCAGCGGTGGCGGTTGGTACGGCGGCGGCGGCGGCGGCGGCGGCGATGACGACGGCGGCGACGACGACGACGAAAGCGGGAGCGGCGATGGCGGTGGCGGGGATGACGACGGCTGTGGCGGCGGCGGCGTCTGCGACGGCTGTTGCGGTTGAGTGTGCGGCGATGGTTGCGGCGACGGGGGCGGCGGCGGGGCGGGAGGCGGCGTCGAAGGGGGAAGCGGAGTCACTGACAGGACCTGCGCCGCCC
>NW_005198899.1:19292-29292 GCF_000372725.1 Emiliania huxleyi CCMP1516
TCCAGCTCCGACGCCTCCTCCGCGGCGCGCCGCCGCTGCGCCGCCTCCTGCTCCGCGAGCGACGCCGCCATAGCCTCCGCCAGCTCCGCCGCCTCGCGCCTCTCGCGCTCGCTCGCGCCGCCCTGCTGCGCGGGGCTCGTCGCGCTCCTGCCCGGCGACGCTGCGGCCGAAGGGAAGCTTACTTCCACCGGCACAACATCTCGCCCGCGTGCTGGCGAGCTCTCCCGCGAGCGAAGGACGTTGACGATGAAGGTCTGCCCAGGCAAGAGGCCCGGCGGCACCGCCGCCTTGAAGTACCGCCCGGTCCGCGGGTTCTCAAATTGTACCTCCATGCCCGGACGGACGCCAGCCGGCATGACGACGCTCACCCGCTCGGTGCGCTGCGCCCGCGAGTCTCGCTCGGTGGAGGAGGAGCGCCGGGCGCCGCTGCTGCTGCTGCCCGAGCTTCGGGGGCTTCTGCTGGCCGCTCTGCCAAAGATGCGCTGCATGGGGCCAGGGAGATGCCTGTCTCTCCGTTCCGCCGCGGCGCCACCAGGCGCCCGCCCCGGCGGTGAGCGACGCAGTTCCGAGTGTCGGCAGGCCACACGTTTCGCGATCAATCCCAGCGGAGCGCTCGCTTATTTTTCTGAGGGCCTTCCTTATTTTTCTACTCTCGAGTGCCAGCGTTGTGTGTTTTGAGCTGCCGCCACAAAAACGGTATGGCGGTGGAGTGCTCTCTACTCCCGCGGCGCCCCTGTCGGTTCGGAGGCGCCCGGCGGCCGCGCGCTTGGTGCCGACGTCGACCGGCTGCTCTCGCGGCGCCGAGACGTGCCGCTTTGGTCACGTCTCGCGCGCTGCGAGGTGTCTTTTGGCATGTGAGCGCTTGCCAAAGACGCCAGCAAGCTCGCCTTCCTTGCCTGCGGCCGCGGGCGTGCGGGCGGGCCCGCCAGGCTCGGCGAAGCTCGGCGCGGGTCTTCGAGCTCGCCGCCGCCGGCGAGCCAGCATGGCTCGTCGCTCGACGGGAGCCTGTCCAGTATGCTCTGGGCATGCTGTACAGCATCGCCAACTCTCTGGGAGGGTCTACAGGGACAGGGCGGGCCGTCTCGGGCACGATGGCGCGCTGAATAGTACCACGACTACCAGCTCTCCGATCGGGCCGCCGACAGCGGGCTTGCGCAGCGCGCCGCTCGACGGCAGGCTGCTCCCCACCCTTCCATCAGCATCTGATGCCTCGCATCTCTCGCTGCGACCGCATCCGGGGGCCTGCGCCGACCGCCTCGCTTCGCCAGCAGCGCTGCCTACCCGGGTATGACTGCGGCACGCACGTCGGCTCGCCGCCCGCGTCGCCCGCGGCGGGCCCGCATAGCACGCCGCTCGTCGGGGGAAAGCCAAGGAGGTTGTGGAGTACAGGCTGCCTCGCTCAGACCGCCTCCGACGCGGCGGGGGGCCGCGCTACTGCGGGGCTCCTGCGCTGTGGGCTTCACCATCGTGTCCTGACTGCGTCGCCGACGCCACCTGCCGCTCGCCGCTGCCTTGCACTTCCCTGCCGTCAGACACACACACACACACACACACACACACACACACACACACACACACACACACACACATTATTAATAATCGGGTAATAATTATTAATTACTAATCCTCGGGCGGCGGAGCGGCGCGGCGGCGGGCGGCGCGAGGCGGCGGCGCGGCGAGGCAGCGGGCGGCGCAGGGCGGGGCGGCGCGGCGGCGGGTGGGGTAATTAATTATTTGTTAATTAATTATTAATTAATAATCATCGGGCGGCGGCGCGGCGCGGCGGCGGGCGGGGCGGAGCGGGGCGGCGAGACCATCTGCAGTTACCGGGCCTCTGGTCATTGGAGAGCGGCAACGGTCGCGCCGCCCTCGACTCAAGGGGCTGCCTTCCAACCGTCGCTGCTCAGGCCGGGGGAGGGGGGGAGACCTCCTGTTCCTCGCGGAACGGGAGCAGGCCCCTCCTTGCCCGGTCTGCGATGCAGGGCGGTGGTCGTGCCATCTTCGCTTCGTACTCGAAACCACCACGCCGCAACCGTCGCCGGCGCGCGACACGTTCCCGTAGGCCGGACTGTCCTCGTCGAGAGTGTGTGCCGCCAAGGCGGGACACACTCAGGGGCAGTGCCGACGGGACGCGGCTCGAAGGGTGTGGCTCCGCAGCGCGGCTGGCATTCGTCGCAGAGGCCTCACCTTCGAAAAGTCGGGCATGGCTCTCCCCGCAACTTTCTCGCTAACACGCGCGCACCGCCGAGCCTGCGGCGGGCGCGCTGCGGCCACACGTCTAACTTCGTCGTAGTGCCACGACGTGCGGCCTAGATTTAGCCCACGCGCCTCTGCTCGCAAACACTCACCCATTGAATTGTCACTGCCCGTGAGCGCGAGATAGGGCTAGCAGTAGGCAGCTAGCCTCTGAGGAGGGCGTCCATAGACACCTCACTAGACCCCACACACGGTCTCATCCGTGCCTCGCCGGCCGGCGAGATTGCTAGAGGTGGAGCATGCTGCTCTAGCCTCGCATGTTACCTCCTGTCGTCTGTTGTGATGTTGTGCCCTTGTTTGTTTCTCTTGGCACCTTGGAGTGCTGGGGGGGGCGACAGGAAGAATGTGGCCCTGAGTTATGTGTACGCCAACTCAGGGTGTGTGGCAGCCAGCTGGCTGTGTGTCTTGTGAGCTTGTTTGTGTCTGTGTCGCTCGTGCGTGCCGTCATCATCTGTCTAGCGTCCACCCATACCGCGTTGGTGTCCAGTCCGAGCCTGGCTGTTCTTCACCTTTCTACCTACCTACCTGTGTTTGTGTGTATGTGTCACACACACGAGTGCCAGCGCGCGCCAGTCCGTGCCCAGCGTCGTGCGAGGGAGTTTTGTTGTAAAATAATTTCTCTCGTGAAAGCACGCCCAACCTAGCGGAATGGGGCCCCCGAAGGCAAGTGCGTCTGTTCACAGCTCACGAGAGTAATTATTTTCGGGGGTAAGTGGATGAGCTTCCTTTGCGAATTCCCCGAAATTTTCGCGCACTGGCGAAATGATTTATTCCCTAAGTGCCACAGGTGTGTGTTCTTTTTGCTTGGGGCGGCACTCATGATGAAATTCTGGAAAAACCCGGCCGGCCTCTCCCCTGCCCCTACCTACCTACCTACCTACCTACCTTACTTATGGAAACTAAAGAAATCACGATGGTGAAGGTGTGGTACTATAGTCTATCGTGATGGTTGGTGGTACTCTCCTGCAACCACAGTCCTTCTTGTGACATGGCAGGCCACTCTCAAGCCCTACAAGCATCAGATCACCCATTTGGGGAGGGTTGACATCGTGATTTCCGCGGAAAATTTCTTTTTTGGAAAATTCCAGCTTGAAGAGAGGGAAAAACCCGACGGGAGGGCCCAGACCTACCCTACCTACCCCGTTACGAGTGCCGCCCAAGCAAGAAGAACTCATACCTGTAAGTGCAAAAAGAAAAGTGTGAGGGATGTCTGTGAGCCCGAGAGCGATATGCCATGTCCGCCTTGCGTTGTTTCATAACATCGAAGGCTAAGCTCAAAAGAAAAGTCCGGTGTCGAAGCGTGTCGTGGTTCGGCCGCCGGACAGCTGGCTTGCTCGTGGCGATCAGTGCAAAGCTGCGCTCAAATGCCCACCGACGAGGAGGAGGACGCCGACCGCATCGACGCGCTCCGCTCGGCGCTGGAGCTCCCCTTCTACCTCTACGAGGGGCCGTCGTTCGACGACGGCTCGTGGTTCGAGGCGTGCTCGCGTGGGCTGCGCGGAGAGAGGATTGAGGAGGACCAGTACTCCGGAGAGCACTACTGGCTTGCGCAGCTGCGGAGGCACCGCTGGCGCGTGGCGCAGCCCTCGGCTGCCCTCCTCTTTGTCGTTCCGCTCTACCTCAACGCAGCGCTCCAGCCGTCTGTGAAGGGCGCATCGTGCAACGGGACGCACTTTCAGGTGCTGCTCGATGCGACGGCAGCGGCGGTTGCGGCGACCGAGCAGTATGCGCGACATGACGGCGCAGACCACGTCATCGTCAGCAACTCGTGGAAGCTGACGCAGACGCCGCCCGAGCAGGCGCCCTGGTCCAAGGTCGGCCAGCTGCCCAACGAGCTCTTCCGCCGGACCTTCCGCAACGCGATTGTCGGCCTCATTGAGAGAGCGACGCCGTCGCAAAGAGCTGTGAACGGCGTCTCTTCACCCCTCCGGCCGTGAACAGGCCACATGGAGAGCCATGGCGTCGCCAAGCCGCCGTCGTCCGCCTTTTGGCGCTGCTCCGTGGTGTCGCCGTACGTGGCCAACTACGACGAGGCGGCGGCCGCGCACCGGCGGCCTCCCGCCTCCAAGGAGCGGGACGTGAGCTTTTACTTTCAGGGCGGCGCAAACAACCGCGGCACCCGCGGCTACGCCTTCCGCCAGGCCGCGCTGCCGCAGCTGCAAGACCTGCCGGCGGCGCACATCTCCGCCTTCTCGCTGCCGGGAAAGCCGGCGGCGTGCGGCGGCGCCGTCAGCACAAACTGCCGCGCGGGACGCTCGAGCGGCGCCTTCCGATCTCTGATGGCGAGGTCGCGCTTCAGCCTCGCCAGGTATGCCAGTCGGCGCGCTCAAGGAGCCCCTCGCTGATTAGGCGAGGTCGCGCTTCAACCTCGTCTTGAGAGGCGACTCGCCCCGCTCGCGGCTCGATCTCGGACCATCTCGGATCATCTCGGCACTTCTCGGGTCCTCTCGGCGTCCTCTCGGCGTCCTCTCGCCCTCACCTCGCCCTCACCTCGGCCTCACCTCGGCCTCAGGCGACTCGCCCTCCTCGCGCCGTCTCTACGACGGTGTGGCGGCCGGCGCCCTCTCTGTCCTGATCTCGGACGAGCTCTGGTCGGTCGGCTTGCCCTTCCCGTGCCTCATCCCTGTGGCGGAGGGTGGCGAGGGTGTGTGAACGGCGCCTCTTACACAGGCAGCCGCCGTGAACAGGTGCCTCGTCCCATGGCGAAAGATCGCCTTCACCATCGCCGAGCGCCCCTTCCTCTCCAGCACCGGCGCGGCCGCAGTCGTCGGAGCGCTCGACAAGCTGTCTCCCGCCTCGCTCGGAAGGACTCAGCGGCTAGCCAACAGGTTCCGCCGCGACCTGATTTGGAACACCAACGGCTCTCGCGTCGCCGAAAATCTGCTTATCACCGCGGCGCTGCGCTGTCTGCCCGCGCACGTCGTCCGCCGCGCCGCCGCACGCGCCGCCGCCCTCGCCGCCGCCCTCCGAGCGCTGCGGCAGCACTGCCCGAACGGCGACACCTCCGTCGCGTGCGTCGCTCCCGACGCGTCCAACTGCGCCGGATGCGAGACTGGGGACCTGGCTTCGGCGACGCCGATCGAGCACTGCTGCGCCGACTCGTGCCCGCAGTGCAGGGGCCTCCCCGCCCGAAACCGCTCCTCCGCCTCCCGCGCCGCCAACCGCTCCGCCTCGCGAGCCGCGGCACGGTGCGTCCCTGCGGACGTGTACTACGGCGAGCCGATGCGGCACGACGCCTCGCGGCGCGGCGCGATCGCCGCGTACCTCGCCCAGGCGGACAAGGACGCGCCCGAGGCGCTGCAGCGCTGGCGCAAGCTGGCGGGCCAGGCGCGGCCCGGCTCAGGCGGAGGGTCTGCGGGCGGCCGAGGGAGGCTCAAGGCAAGGGGCGACGAGGCGAGCGGGCTCAAGCCGCGCGGGAGGGGAGCTGCGGTGGGGAGCTCTCGACGGCCGCTGAGTACGTAGGTTAACCCTAAGACGTGAAAGAGGGCTCGACTGAGCTCTTAGCCCAGGGCCATTGGGGTGATGCGTGATGGCGGACCGAGACCGGTGTCGCCGACGGAGACGGTGTGCTATGGCGAGGCGGTGCGGCGGCCGCAAGTGCGCACTGGCGTCCTAGGAAGTACTAGGATGTAGGAAGGCTCCCCACACCAGAGTGGAGAGCCTTCCTGCATAGTGATTAGTGAATAGTGAATATAGTGACAGACCCTTCGAGGTTTCATTGCCTCGAGGGCCGAGGCGGCGGAGGAGCGCGCCCGTGCGCCGGTCAACTTCCTTCTCCAAGAACGGCACTCGCACACCACCTGTGCTTGAGCTGTTCGCGTACGCCGCCCACACGTCGCGGGGTGGCACGGCAGATTAACGTCGGCACGAAGGTCGAAGGGCCGGACAACGCGACCATCTCGGCGGTGACCTACAACACGATCGCCCAGGCGCTCACGGCCGACAACAAGCCTGACCCCAACGGCTGTGGGCGCGTCAAGCTCTTCGACTGGATCCGCCGCAAGCGACGACCGGCCCTGACCTCCTACCCGTCGCTCGCCTCATCATGGGCACGCCCAGCTTCATCCGCCTTGTCAAGGCCGGCGCCTTGCCTTCCGCCGACGGCGATGACCTGGACTTCTCCGCCGCTGAGCCCTGGTCTGACAGCCTGGACAGCAAACCCCGGACAACGCCTGACAGTGCCCGACAGCCTGACAGCGCTGACAGCACTTTCTCCGACAGTCTGACAGCACGTATCTGACAGCCTGACAGCAGAGTCTGACAGTCGAGGTGCTCCGTCGCTGTCAGGCCCTAACGTGACAGCCTGACAGCTGCCCGACAGCCCGAAAGCACACAGTGGCCTGACAGGCAGCGCCGACAGCCCGACAGCAGCACAGACCGTACACAGTCAGACCCCGTAGAGCCTCTTTCTTGTGCCCCATGAGGGTATAACAAAACTATTACATGCAAAGACATGTGAGTGTGGTCCATGTAGTCATGGGATGGTCATGGGTCAGGGTCTCTCTCTCAACCCTCCCGCCCCACCTCTGCGGGGACCCCCCTCTCTAGCACGGCGGCTGTGCTACTACAAATGAAGCTACCAGCTAGCCTTCTGGGGCCCTACAGTCATATGCCTACGGCGTCTGGGTGGGATTTGGCCGCCGCCGTCTGTGCCGCCGCCGCCGCCTGCGCCTGCGCCGCCATATGCGCTCCCCAGGCGGCCGCCGCCGCCGGCGTGATCACGCCGTGTAGGAGGAGAGGCTGAGAGTATGTGTAGTAGAGTCCTGCTGGTCTCCTCTTGATAGTGTCATAAGTGTGGCTGGTGTGTGTCAGAGCCTGACAGCACCCCGACACCACCACCTAACATGCGAGGCTAGAGCAGGCTGCTCCGCCTCTAGCAATCTCGCCGCCAGCCGCAAGGCATGGACGAGACCGTGTGTGGGGTCATGTGAGATGTCTATGAATGCTCTCCTCACAGCGGCTAGGATTACCCCGAGGAAAAGAATTCAAACTGCATCCGCCTGCATCAACGTTGACGTCGGCTCGCCGCTCACCTGCTGGCCCCCCCGGCCATTCCCTCGAACCACCAGCCCGACGCTCACTACAAGTGACATGGCAGCGGCAATGCTCGCATCCATCCCCTCAAAGGACGAGCTATACGACTATGCGGCTCGCGCCTACGACCCAGATACTCGCGTGCCTCTCGTCGAGGCTGTGCTCAACAAAGTAGGAGCCGACAAGTACCTCAACGAGAAGCAGGCGCTCACCACATATGAGCTTGCGCCCAACACACGCCGCTCAACCGTGCCCGTAAGCTTGCGCCCAACACACGCCGCTCAACCGTGCCCGTAAGCTTGCGCCCAACACACGCCGCTCAACCGTGCCCGTAAGCTTGCGCCCAATACACGCCGGCACCCTGCGTCGCCGCGTCGCCACACAGGTCGAGGCGCTCGCCACGTGCACGACCGCCGCCGGCCTCGTCAAGGAGGCGCCGGCGCTGCTCGAAAGGGCGGCTCCCCGGCTGTACGAGAAGGGGAGCGGCCTGTTTGAGAAGAGCAAGGAAAAGTACGAAGAACTCGTGCCCGTCGTCGCGGAATACAAGGAGGCGGTCGCGGCGCGCGTCACTCTCGCCCGCGAAGGCGCCGACGGACGTGCCGCCGTCCTCGCCGAGGGCAAAGAGCTCGCCACCGAGCGGATCGTTGTGCCGGCGAGGGCCGCCGCGGCTCCCTACATTGCAAAGATCGCCGACCGGAAGGCGGCGCTGGTGGAGAAGAAGGAGGCGCTGCTTGCCGACAAGCGGCTGGCGCGCGCCCTCGACGCGCTGCACGAGGCCCACGCGCACCGGGCCTGGCCCACGCGCACCGGGCCTGGCCCCCGCGCACCGGGCCTCGCACACGGGAGGCCAGTTGACAGCGACACGACTCGTGTCATCACAGAGGCCGGTGGGGTGAGGGGGGGTGGATGGGGGGTGGGGGGGGCGGGGGGGTCTGCCCGCCCACGCGCACCGACCTTTGCTCTCTCGATGCGCGTTGGGGCTCCTGCCCTCAGGCGCGCGCCCACCCCGTCGCCACGGCCGAGGCACTTCGCGAGACGGCGTGCGACCTGCTGCAGTACGAGAAGCTGGTCGCGCTCCGGCGCGAGGACTGGCCGACTGCGCCTCACCGTGAGTGAAGACGCGGTCCTTGGTCGCTAGGTCGCGTACCGCGAGTACGTGCTGAGCGACGCGTTCGCGCGCGACACGCGGCGGCTCGTGCAGGCCGGCCTGCATGGCCTGCAAGACGTGGCACTCTTACAGCGTGACTAGCGTGTGTGGTGATGACGGTTGGCGTGCCAGGGCCTGGCTAAGCATTGATCTCCTGCACTTCGGCTCCGCTCGGCAGGGCGACGCATGAAGGTGCATCATGGTTCTTGGTGTGTGTGCTAGGAGGACCTCCCTTCGCTCGCGCGCGGCGCGGCGCAGCACAGCCTCGACCGCTTCGTCCGGATGTGAACAGCGTTTCTTCACACCTCTGGCTGTGAACAGGCGCAGCACAGCCTCGACCGCCTCCACGCCGCCACCGCCGCTCTCTCGGAGGAGCTCGCCGACGGGAAGGTGCCGAGCAGCGCATCGCTCGCGAGCGGCTAGTTAGCTTGAATGAGCCGGAGGAGCCCACCGATCACCGACGGCACCATGAGCGGCTTGTGGAGTAGTCATTAGCTGTCGTCGTAGTGGGGGGGAGCTACTCCTCCGACGGTCTCGCGCAGGTGTCGGGCGCGGCACGCGCGGCGGTGCAGCGGCCGGCGGAGCTGCTCGCCGACGTGCAGTCGCTCGACCGTCTCGTCGCGCTGAGCGGGCGTGCGCGCGTGCTTCTCTCTGAGCTCACCCTGCAGGCGGGCCGAGATTACACGAGATTACACGAGATTACACGAGATTACACGAGCTTACACGAGCTTACACGAGAGTACACGAGCTTAGATACACACATAGCTCACCCTGCAGGCGGGCCGAGATTACACGAGGTTACACGAGATTACACGAGATTACACGAGAGTACACGAGAGTACACGAGCTTAGATATACACATAGCTCCTGCAGGCGGGCCGAGATTACACGAGAGTACACGAGAGCACACGAGATTAGATATACACATAGCTCACCCTGCAGGCGGGCCGAGATTACACGAGGTTACACGAGATTACACGAGATTACACGAGAGTACACGAGAGCACACGAGATTAGATATACACATAGCTCACCCTGCAGGCGGGCCGAGATTACACGAGGTTACACGAGATTACACGAGATTACACGAGAGTACACGAGAGTACACGAGCTTAGATATACACATAGCTCCTGCAGGCGGGCCGAGATTACACGAGATTACACGAGATTACACGAGATTACACGAGATTACACGCGGCCGGCGAGTATTGCAACGAAGCGGCGATGTCAGTGACTGGTCGGCTGGCCAGGGGGGCTCTCTGTGCTGTCGCTGCGGTCGGCTAGTCACGGGTGGGCTCCTGACCACTTGTCGAGCTGCCCCTCTCTCTGTGTGTGTGCTCTCTGCAGGCGGCGCGGCTAGACTCGCTCCCGGTGCCGCGCGGAGCTCGCGCGCGACTCGAGTGGCCCGCCGCTGGTAGATGCGCGGTGGAGAGATCGAGGTGCGAGATCGAGGTGCGAGATCGAGGTGCGAGATCGAGGTGCGAGATCGAGGTGCGAGATCGAGGTGCGAGATCGAGGTGCGAGGACACCGGGCGGCGTGGGCAGATGAGTGAGCGAGACGGA
>NW_005198899.1:34292-46792 GCF_000372725.1 Emiliania huxleyi CCMP1516
CCTTGCGAACCTCCATTGTGGCCCCGGTCGAGCGTACCATACTCGACTGAAATCAGAACCCAGAGCAGAGAGCTGGCACGACCGCGACGAACCTGCCAACGAGAAGTTGTTGCCGACGGACGTCCGTTCGTTACATCTCACTGCACATGGAGAATATCACAGGGGGGCCAGAGGCAGGAGCTCGACTCGCCGTTATGAGCCCGGCCCCTCCCTCCCCTCAGCAGAGCAGGCGTGAAACCGTGCCGGATTTCACGCAACCCATACCCCGGAAAAAATTGGAACCCTGGCGACCCGGTTTGCCGCGGAAAAAGATAGCGATACACAACAAGAACATAAAAAGAAGAATCCCAAATCTCTTCGCGCGTAGTTCCACATCGCAAGAAAGGACCCGGGACCTGAGAGAGAGAGATTTTAGAAAACCAACAAGAAATCACGACTCTCACAGTGATTTGGGCTCGGCAGCTTGTCAGCCCTCAGCCGAAGCTGGGGCCGGTCCCGTAGCCGAGAGAGCCCGCGCCGATGAGTTCGACGCGGTCGGGGGGCCTTGCGGAGAGGCCAGCGAGGTGGCGATCGCTGTACTTCATGGTGCCCTCGGTGGGGCGGCTGACAAGCCAGAGGTCGATACTCTGGACGACCCATAGGATACCACGAATGCCTGAAGGAGAGGGAGGCGAGGCCAGAGGCAGGCTCAGCTGCTCTCCGGGTGATCTCGCTTTGGTGGCCGAAGGACCTGATGGTCCTGTCACATTCGCGTTCCGAGTCGTGGGGGTAGTAAGAAGAATTCGGGAAGAAGTCGAGTCAGCACATCCTTGTAGTACAGCGGACCACCAGGCTCGCCGGCAGCATCCGCAGGGAGGCAGCATATGAGGCACCAGTCCTCTGGGGGGGCGCGGGGGGCCCCGGAGGCACCGTGCGCCGCGCAGCAGTGCGGAAACGGGGCTGCCTCCGGCTCTACTAGTCTCTACTAGTACCGACTTCCCGATTAAGCTAAGTTAATCAGAGGGCAGATTTGGAGAGATCTCGAGGAGTACACACAGGTAGACCCTCCAACCACCAGAAAACTCCAACCTGATCGGTCGTACTGACCGCCGACAGATCACTCCAGACAGCAAACAGGCCGACGTCTGCACGCGGCCGGCCGGGCGAGAGGCTTGACACGATCCGACCCTGCGACCGTGACGCTGCTGCTCTAGCTATCAGACATGCACTGCTGACTGCTGCCACAATGTGCGACCGGTGCTGGCCCACTTGGCGGCCTTCCCCCGGTCAGTGGTGAGGCGCAGTTCAGAGCTGTCGATGGCGCGATGCCGCACTGGTCCCACATTGGTGACACGATACCACCAAGTTTGCCGGTCCAAGAGAGAGGCACCGGCGCTGTCCTGAGAAGGTGCGTGGTCCCTCTTGACTGCCCATGCGCGCGAGGCTGTGTAGGCATAGCCTCGAGAGTGCCAGCAGCCAATCCGAGGCGACGCGCATTGCGCCAGAAGCGTGCACGCAGCTGGAAGGACACCTTCCTACTGGCCTACGATCAGGTCGTCACTGAATGCTGGATACTAAGGCCGCGAGCTATGCGGGTGATCAATTGTGCAGCATGGCACGGTCAGCAGCGCCGACAGGCTGTCGCAAGGCGTGCGTGATAGCGTGGCCGCAAGTACGCCGAATTCCCATGAAAACAAGTGAAAAATCGCGCAAAAAAGAAAAATATCCCGACGAGAAAAAAATCCCAAGTACTCCATTAGAGAGTTGTAGGTGAGGGAAGGTAAAAGAAAGAAAGAAAACAGAGACCCCAAGGGAGGGATGGGAGGACGGCACGCCGCCACCACACAGGGATTTTAAGGAGAGGACTAGCCGTCGCCCACCCTTGGGCGTCTACCACTTCCTATCTCTCTCCGCAGTTTCTCACCAATTCTCGCAGCGACCTTCATGCCACCTCGCGTTCTTCCCACTCTCGTCGTTCTCTCTCCTGCTGTCTCTTCCCCTTACTCATCGCTCTCCTCGGAAGCAGCGAGAGCAAGGCAGACGGCAGCGTTCTTCCCCTTACTTACTGCTTCTCTTATGGGAAACGGTGAGGGAAGGTGGAGGCTCGCCGGAGAATTCTTCTTTCGGCATTCTGGCCTAGAGCGCGCTGGGACAACTGAACGCTGCTCGCCAAAGGCTCGCCCCAGCCTCTCGGGTTGACTCGGCCAGACTAGAACCCCGAGAGCGTGGGAGTACCTCGCCAGTGTGTGTATGTGTGTGTATGCCGTCTCCTCTGCTCCTCCTCCTCGGGCTGTCCCTCACCGACGCGCTGTTGCTGGCGCAGCGGAGCGGCGCTGAGGTCATCATTCACGGCCGCAGGGTGTCCGCTTCGGACGCCGTCTTGGCAAACGCCGGGCAGTGCATCGAGCCCATCGACCCAGTCGCTGGTGGCGCCGCCTTCTTCGCCGCAGCCGCGCTAGCTGCGGTCGGCTTCAACACGCAGCGCAACCGCGACGACTCGCTGCGAGAGGGCGGCAACGTGCCTCGGCGCCGAGCGCTGACGTGGCTCGGCTTGCAGACAGGCGCTGCCTTCTGCGTGGGCCCACAACTCACGAACCCTTGCAGTAACGTCAACTCGCTCGAGTAACGTTGGCCGAAAAGGAATTTCAACGCCAAGCGCTTCAAGCACGAATCTCGGACCTCACGCCTATTGCGTTGTGAGCGCTCCAGCGAGAGCAGCGTGCGTCCCCAGCCAAGGCCAGACATTCGCGCTGAAGCGCGCCGGCTATTCTTGTAGAGCTCTATGTGTGGACCGAGATCCGAGTGTGCGTGTCAGAGACGAGAGAGAGGAGCGAGTGCGCTCTCTCCACAGAGTCCAGACCGCCTCCGCTGCTCCGCTCGCGGCAGCCGTAGGCCCCCCGGTAGCGCGCGCACAGGCCACAGCCGTAGCCGCAGTCACCTTACCTCTCCACGCCCGCACAGGACTCTTGCCCGCGTGGGGTTGGGTGTACGGCTTTAGAGGGTTATGACTTATGTTGGGGATAGTGCGTTTTTCCATTCGTGGACAAAGCAGATACCAGACGTCGGTTTCCCATAGGGTTTCTGCTGCGGTTTCCCATGGCGGTTTCCCATAGCCGAAAACCCAGGGGTCGGTCGGTTTCTGCGGCGCGCTCTGTTTTTTTCTGGGAACGTGGGATCTGTTTTCTGGGACACCCGCCTCGATTTCCCGTGGGATCTGCCTGTGGGTCTGGTTTCTGCGGTGTGAAGACATCTCCCGCTTCGTCCTAATGAGCTCATTCCGGCCAATGAACAGGTGTACCCCCTCCGATTTTTTTTCAAATGGGAACCGCGAAAACGGAACGGGATCAGAACGATACAGCGATAGAGAAGGCGCCGTGCGACAGACAGCTTCCCAGAAGCCGCGTCGTCCCTCGCCGTCACCAACCACAGACAGACAGAAGCCGTCACCTACATCTGACTCCCACCCACTCCGGCGCCCGCGCCCCACCCCGCCCCACCATCCCCACCCCGCCCCGCCCCGCCCCGCCCCGCCCCGAGCCAACCCTCCGCCCCGCCCCGACCCGACCCACCCATCGAAAATAGGGGGCCCCGACAGCGCCCGAAAACCACCAGTGAGGGATTTCGCTGGGGGGGTGGGGGGGGGGGGGACTCTGAAAAGCTCGCATGTACCTCCTGCGAGTGCTGTGGTCGCCGCAGACTGGCTCCGACTTGACGGCAGCATGGACACGTGATGCCTTCATGTCGCCGTCGAGTCAAAATCGACATGCGAGTCGATCTTTGGCCCGCCAGAGGTACATGCGGCGTTTTGGGCGACAACAGCGCTGCGACCGCGAAGTGGCGGTGGACATGCTCCCATGTTGCCGACGCGGCGCCGGAGTGGCCGGCGCTGCTCGCCGCGACCACGACGGCTACTCCGATGCTCCGGGCCGACCCGTCCTACCCGACGGTGGCGCTCTTCCACGTCTCGCGCTCACGCTGAGAAAAATTCTGAAACGGCGCGTGCAGCAGAGTCGCCGACGAGTCGGTCCGAAAGAAAATCAGATTTTTTTCAGCAATTGTAAACAAGTGAGGGGTGTAGAGGGACACGAGGGCTTTGGCGCTGATGCTGCAGACCCTAGCAGTCAAACTTATCTCTGTGGAGGTGCCGCTCCAGGGTGCCTCTGCAGGCGCGAAGCGCGAGGTGGACGTCCATGTAGCATCGAATGAGGCTCAGCGACTCCCAGACTGCTCGCTCAGAGGCGTGCACCTTCCGCGCCAGCTCCTCTTTGCTGGGCTGATTGTCGAGCATTGAGAGGTAGTCGCGTCGTAGCTCGAGGTCAGGCAAGATGGTGCAGACGTGGCCGGGGTTGTTCTCGAGGGGCGCATTCTGCAGCCAGAGGTTGCTGCGAGGGGAGCGAGCAGGACAGAGCGGGTGGTTGACCGGAGGCGCACCACATTCCTACTACAGTCCGTGCGCCACCTCCAGTCGACGCCGGCCAGTTGGGCGGGGAGCTTCAGGCGCACGATGAGCCCCAACTTCATCCGCAACAGCTCCTTGAAGAGGCTCTCGAGGACGGCGAGCGTGAAGCCGCCCCGCCAGCCGCCATGCTTTGCTCGCCCCGCAGTCGGGCGGCCAGGACTCCCAGTCAGCCTCGCCCAGAAAGGCACGACGTGCGGGTTCACCATAGAGACGATGGCGAAGGAGCAGCCAAAATGCGCTGCGAGGTATTGAAGAGGCATGTCGGCCTCAAAACTGCCATCGCGCATGCCGTTGGCCGAGGAGGCCTCGTCGTCGCCGCCAAATGTGCGCAGGGAACCGTCGGGCGCCTTCTCAAGGAGCGCGGTCTTGTCCATGAGTCCTGGCACGGCCGACGAGGCGCAGATGGCGGAGGCGATGTCCACATTGGGCGCATCGCGATAGTTGAGCATGAGAGGCGGGCCGTGCCCGCCCCCTGAGTGCCCAACGCGGAATGGCGTGGCGGAGATGACCAGAGTGCGGCCGGAGCGCTCATAGGCCTCAAGAAAGGTGAGTCCCTTGGTGAAGAACTTGAGCTGCTCCCGAAACGGCTCCGCGTCGTATATGAATCCCTGCTTAGCGCGGCGCCAGATCTTCCACCAAGTGGACCCTAGGCGGGGGAGAGGGGGGGCGTGGTGAGAATGGAGGCAGGGAAGGAGGATCGTGGTGCCTGGTCCCAAGGCGGCCTTGGAAGGGTCCATTCTCCGGCCCCATCACCCGCCACAGAGTCTCAAACCCCTCGTCTGTCTGAAAGAAGTCGCGCAGCTCGTCGTCGGTCCAACAGCACGCGAGCGAGCCGACGATCGAGCCCGCGGACGCGCCAAAGATTACCGACGGGAGGCAGCTGTGTAGGAAGAGCCCCTTCAGGATGCCGAAGTGGTACGTTCCGAGAGCGGCACCACCGCTTAGCATCAGCGCTGGGTTGCCATGCGATGCTTGCTCGCGCTCTACGGCGACGAGCGTGGCCTCCGCCTCTGCCCTCGACGCGGTTTGACCGGTGCTCTGCAGCCAACGAATCGAAGTGCAGACCTCGCTGACAAAATTCTGTACGGGTAGCTTTGGTCCGGTCCGCGCAAATAGGTAGTTCTGCTCCCGATTCACGCCGTACGCGTTTGTGACAAGGCAGCCCTGCAGAGCGGCAATGACTGCTGGAACGTCATTTCTTGCGCGAGCCTGTGCGAGGCGCGCAGTCATCCTCGTGACAGCGTTCGCGTCGAAGAGCCGAGAGTGCTGCTCGCGCCGCCAAGCCATGCGGCCCTCCTTCTCGTCCGCTGCCTCGGCCAATGCGAACCACGATTGGTAGTCTTTTGCATTGTCGAGTCGTTCGAGGAGCGCAGAGATGTCGCCCGGCCGCAGGGCGGACTGAATGAGGTCGACCCCGCGAATGAGAAGCCGCACAAGCGCATAGCATACCAGGTCCACCGCCATCCACAAGATGAGGAGCACGAGCACAGGCCACTTGAGGACCCGCGAGGAGCCCATTACGACGCACTCGAGGATGATGGACCATAAGATGGTCTGCAGCAGCAGGGACTGGACGTCGGACATGCTGGAAGTTCCTCACGAGGGCGCGCACGGTGTCCTGCCTAACGTTGTGAGAGCTGCGTTGGTTCTGCGCGAGGGCACTCTGGGACGCAAGCACGGCACGTGCAGCACACGCGAGGACGGTCGAGCACAATCAACCAGGAACGGAAAAAAGCCTATACGATTCAAATGGAGAAGGAATGCCTTCTCCCATCCCTCCTTTGGGTTGTATGTGTTTTATTTCTTTAGGGACAAGGCGCAGAACACGGCTTCCACAAGAGCCGCCGTCCGAATTCCCCTGCTCCTCCATGCTCCATCACCCGCCCCGCCCCGACCCGTCTTATCTCTTGTCGCAGTCTCTCGCCAACCCGGATTTACCGACAGACTCACTTTTCTCTTTTGGGCCTACAGAGCACAGTGTGAATACGTTTCCACCGTATTCCAAAAATTTGCCGAAAACCGACGCACATGCGCATGTGCATGTGACATGTATACCACGTTCCGGATAAAATGTTCTACTCTCCGCGAATTCACAGCCTTGAGAGAGATTTTTAGCAATCAATACCAAAGAACTGTGTTTTGTTGTCAGCCTTGTGCACTTGTGATGCCTTTCCCTGAGAATGCACACAACGCCTCGTGTGTAATGCCCTGCGTTCCGCGACTACCCCTGTCTCCTCTCTCTCTCCCCTGTACGTTAGGTACAGTACAAGAATTTGCCAAAAAGAATTTAGACAAAAAGAAATCTCAATCGCCTCAATGGCGACGGAGGGCTTGCCGCCTGCAGCTCTCGTGACGGCGCTCAGCTCCGCTAAGGTGCGTTTGCAGCTCTCTGCGGCCCGGCTGGACGCCGGCGCGGCGGACGAGGACGAGATCAGGGTCACGCAGCAGGAGATGCCTCACCTGACTGGCGGCGTGGTCTGGGAGGCGGCGAGGCTGCTCGAGGCCGAGCTGCGAGGCATGGACATCGACTGGCCGCGGGCGCGCGTGCTCGAGCTCGGCTCTGGGACCGGCTGGCTGGCCCTGCAGCTCGCACGGCGCGGCGCCGCCGTCACCGCGACCGACCGGCGCGGCATGCTCGATCTGCTCCGTCGGAATGTGCTGCGCAACCAGAAGCGGTTCCCGTGCACGGAGGAGGAGGCGCGGCGCGGGCGGTGGACCGCGCTCGACGTCGAGGTGGTCGAGCTCGACTGGGAGGAGGAGGGTGTGCTGGCCGGCGAGTCGGCTCACGGGTCGGCTATGACTCGCCCCCTTGGACGCATCGCCTGCTGCTTGTCGTGTGGTAGGCGAGTGGACCTGGCCGTCCTCCGTGCTAGGAGGTGTGCAGCACTGACTGACTTGTGGTCGTGTGGTAGGCGAGTGGGACCTGATCGTCGGTTGCGAGGTGCTCTACCTCCGCGAGTTTTACGAGGCGCTCGTGTCTGTCCTGGAGCGGCACTCACGCCCGTCCACGCGTGTGCTCATCTGCTGGCAGGAGCGGAGCAGCGAGCTCGCCCCCTTCAAACGCAATCCAGAGTGAATCATGGAGGGTCACTTGGTAGGAGCGGACGCAAGAAGGCCGCCACCGGCAGCCAGAGTTCCTCGAGCTCGCTGCCGCCGCCGGCCTCTCGCACGAGCGCCACACCACCCTCCGCACCGGCGCCGGCGCCGCGGTGCACGTGCTGCAGCTGCGGCGCCAGACCGCAGTCCCGACTCTGCCCGCCACGCTGCTGCCAGCCAGCCCGCCCTCGCCGCCGCCCTCGCCGCCGCCCTCGCCGCCGCCCTCGCCGCCTCCGATGCCGCCGCCGCCGCCGCCGCTCCTGGCCTTGGGCGGCGCGGACAGCGACAGCGACGATCCGGAGGGAGGGCGGCCACCGGCGGTGTCGCTGGGTTGCGGGGGAAGCCCCGCGGGTGGGTCGGCCGACGGCGGACACGAGCCGCTCCTCCTCTCGCAGACCGGCAGCTCCAGCCTGCACGCCATCGCACAACGGACGTGACCGGGACGCGTCCCCGACATGTGCATGCACATGTGCTCCCTAGGCACCTTTAGCGTGCACGACTTTCGACTCAACGCGCGCGGAGGAGACTTCAGGCTGAGCGAGCCCGCTGCTGCCGAGGGCGCGGGCGCGGCCGGCGCGGCGTCGGCCGGCGCGGCGTCGGGCGGCGTCGAGATCGAGAGCGTGGCCGACATCGAGACGCTCGACGAGCTCGGCCATGGCGCTAGCGGCGCCGTCTGCCGCGCGCAGCACCGCGGTGGCAAGGACAGCGCGCCACAGGGTCAGCGGCTGTGAGTAGGGACTGTCTTCCGCGCGCGGCACCGCACCACGGGCGCGGTCTTTGCGCTCAAGCAGGCGACCTCCCCACCGAGGTCCCCTCTCTCCCCCCGGATCTCCCCCACATCTCCGCGCTCAAGCAGGTGACTGTCTTCGAGCCTGCCAAGCGGCTGCAGGCGGTCTCGGAGCTGCGAATCATGCGCAAGCACCGCTGCCCGTGGCTGGTCGCCTTGTACAACGCCTTCTACGAGGAGGCGCGCGTGTACGCGGCGGTGGAGCTCATGGACGCCGAGAAGGTTCCTAGAAGGTTCCTACACGTTCCTAGGCGCGCGTGTACGCGGCGATGGAGCTCATGGATGCCGGCTCGCTCGCCGAGCTGGTCGAGCAGCACCGCGAGGCGGGCGGGCTTCGCGACGAGGCGGAGCTGCGGCGCGTGGCTGAGCAGATGCTGCGCGGTCTCGCCTACGTTGGTGATTAATTTTAATCATTAATTAGGCGCGTGGCTGAGCAGATGCTGCGCGGGCTCGCCTACCTGCACGAGCAGCGGCAGGTGCACCTCGAGCCATCTCTCGGCTGGACCTCGGCTGTCGCTCGGCTGGCTCTCGGCCGTCTCTCTGCGTACCTCGGCTATACCTCGTCTGTCTCTCGGCCGTCTCTCTGCGTACCTCGGCTATACCTCGTCTGTCTCTCGGCCGTCTCTCTGCGTACCTCGGCTATACCTCGTCTGTCTCTCGGCCGTCTCTCTGCGTACCTCGGCTATACCTCGTCTGTCTCTCGGCCGTCTCTCTGCGTACCTCGGCTATACCTCGTCTGTCTCTCGGCAGGTGCACCGCGACCTCAAGCCGGCAAACGTGCTGCTCAACTCGCAGGGCGCCGTCAAGATCTCCGACTTTGGGATCTCGTCGCAGCTCGAGGCGACGGGCGAGGGGATTTGCTCGACGTCGGTCGGCACTTTCGCGGAACGTTCTCGGAATGCCCCTCCCAGGCGACGGGCGAGCTCTGCTCGACGTTTGTCGGCACCACCTGCTACATGTCGCCCGAGCGTCTGCGCGCAGAGGCCTACTCGTACAGCTCCGACATCTGGTCCTTCGGCCTCATCCTCCTCGAGCTCGCCAGCGGCGCCTACCCGTACTCCACCTCCGGAGGCGAGACTCGCCGAGATTTGCCGAGATTCGCCGATACCAGCGCCTTGCTCACCCCCCCCCCCCGTACTCTACCTCCGGAGGCGCATTCTACCAGCTGCTCGGCCAGATTGCGGACGAGCCCGCGCCGACGCTGCCCGCCGGGCACTTCTCCGCCTCGCTGCGGGACCTGCTCCGCCGCTGCCTCGACAAGGACCCGACGCGGCGCCCGACGGCGCAGGAGCTGCTGAGCGACGCGTGGCTGGCGAGCGGGAGCCACTCCCATGCATGACGAGCATGACGCACGCCGAGAAGTGCAACCGTGAGGACCACGGAATGGGGTCGCGAGTCCGCGAGGTCGAAGCACTCGAGGCACTCTCAGCACGACGGAAGAGGACAGAGGAGAGGACACATGCGTACCCCGTGATGGCTGATGCGAGATTCGAGACGCTCGGACCCACAGGTGGCACAGCCGTTGGGCGCTGCACAGCGCTCAGCCGCTCAGCGCTCACCGTACACCGAAACGGCAAGGCTCAAAGGCAACGCGGGGCCAGAGGCAGAGCGCGCGCGCGGCCGGCCGGCGGGCGGCGCGCAGTTGCCAGTTCGCCTTTTCTTTGTGGTCGGTACGGGTCATTGTACGGTACACGCGCGCACAGAGACGCACGCAGCGCACAGAGACATGTGCATGTGCATGTGCATGTGCATGTTGTTGTGTGGCACACAACGAGCTACGCGGCAAACCACTCGCCGCGCGTGCGCTCCTCTGAGCCGTAAACGGTATCGGAGACTCTAGAGCGTCGCCGCTCACACGCCGGCTACTACCTCTTCAAGCCTCGCCGCCAGCGTGTCGAGATCTACACCAGCCACGTCCTCGATCTCAGCTTCCGTCATCCAGTCGCGCAGCACGTCGGGAGTGCTGGCCTCTGGCAGCGTGGCCGCAGCTCCCTTCTGCCCCACCTCGCGCGGCTTGAGAAACGCCGACTCGTCCTCGCGTGGCCGCTTGCGGTCGATCGGTGTCGGCCTCTTCGCTATCGGGCGCCGCGTTGGCGAGGCAGCGGCCAGCGCACACGGCGGTGGCCGCCTCCTCTCGCCGATGGCTCCCTCATCAGCCCACCGCCGCCGGGCAGCCGCCGCACCTGTTCTCGCCTGGAGAAGATCTGCGAGGCTATTGCCGCCGCGGGGCAGCGCAGGAGTCGGCGGCATTTGTCGGACAGCGTCTCCAAGCAGAGAGAGAAGGTCCACCCACCTGCCGCAGTGATCAAACAGCAAAAAAGAATTTTAGCCTTCCACTGGGCACGCGACTGGCTCGCACTGGCACTAACACAAAAATTTTAATGCGGCTCCACATACCACATACACAAACTGGTGGGGGCGACCCTCGCATCTCCACGCCCGGGACACGGGCAGGAGCCTCTTCACGGCATTCAAACTTTCAAAGAGCAACCTGCACCCCACTCCCTCCCTCCCGGACCAGAAGCAATCAAAGCCCTTGTGAAAAGGAAAGGACACGACGAAGGACAAGGGTAGGCGCGAAAAAGAAACACACAGGGCAGCCCTAGCCAGGCCCAGTGTGACTGGGGAACGCTGCGACATGTGCTGGACGCGCGGCCCACTGCCCGACGCGCTTCACAACCTCTTTGAATCTATCCCTCACATAAATCTATCTGCGCACCTTACTTTGAAGTCTCCCCCCAGGGGACCGTGGCGACAAAGGATGGTCGCTCCGGACACTGGCTCGCCAACGAGCACGGGGGGAGATTGATGCCGCATGCCACGATCGATTTGTCACGGGAGTCGGAGGGCGTCGATTCAGCAGTAGTCTGGCTTCTCGACGCATTTGTTGGCGCCTTTGTTGCAGCACGCGCCACTCTCGCACCACTTTGGGGATGGTAGCTTGCCGCACGACTTGCCGATGGCCTTGCCCCCCCCCCCTCGGCAGTCGTAATTGGAAGGGCAAGACGGCGGCGGCGGCGACGGCGACGGCGGCGGCGGCGGCGGCGGCGGCGGCGGCGGCGGCGGCGGCGACGGCGGCGACGGCGGCGACAGCAGCGGCGACGGCGGCGACGGCGGCGAGGCTGGGGGGGTACCGTCCTCACGCTTGTAGCATTTCAGATGGGTTGACTCGGTCCATGGTGTGAAGCCAGAACCTTTGTATATGTTGCAGCCACGACCGTCAGTATCCCATGCATATCCCTTGCATCCGTCGAGATTGTCACACTCGGATTCGCAATCTGCCTTGCTGTATGTGTTGGCAGGCGCCAAGGCGGTATTATACACTGCTTTTGATTCACGGTCACTGTATCCGCATCCTTTTTTTTTGCATTCGACGCAGCCATTGTTTGCGCATTCCTTGGCACATCGGCAGTTTGATTCGGGCCAATATCCACCACCGCCATAAGAATACCAATATCCATCTCCGTGGGCCCACGAGTGTTTGCAGCGGTTGGTTGCAACACGAGAGGGGTGGTTGCAAGCTTCGCAGGGCGAGGACCACCTCCTGCAGCTCTACTCGATGCCACCGATACCGGCGGCTCCTGCAGACCCTCACCGGGGCAGCAGACGCCCGCTCGCGCCGCCCACGGACTCCTCTGGAGAGTCCGGCGCCGGGCGGCCGACGGTCCTTCCCTCGGATCTGGAGCAGATGAAGGTAGTCGATCTGAAGGACCTGCTGCGCCTGCGCGGTCTCACAGCATACAGGCTCGACACTGGTGCGAACTGGCGCGTGCTAGCACTATCAAAAAAAAGAATTTTGAAAGAAGGTCCACCCACCTGCCGCGGCAGGGTTCCAACTTTTTCCGGGGTATGGTATGGTAGCCTCGCGGCCCAAAGGGTGGGGGGGTATGGTCCTGACCGCCCATCCCCGGTCTCCGGGAGGCTGGGTCTGTCAGCAGGCGGGGGGGGTATGGTCTCGAGGTGGGTTGCGCGAGAGTACCATACCATACCCCGCAAAAAGTCCGAACCCAGTGATCAAGCAGCAAAAAGCAAAAAAGAATGCTGTGCGGTTATACACAAACTGGTGGGGGCGACCTTTGAACGTGTGGGCGGCAGCTGTCTGTTTACAGGCGCTGGCCGCCCGCGCGCGCGCCGGACCGGCTCCGGCACGTCCGGCGCTGGGCGGCGCGCGTCCACACT
>NW_005198899.1:48480-53996 GCF_000372725.1 Emiliania huxleyi CCMP1516
CGCTGATATAACGCAGTAGTGCACTGACTTTTACGAGCAGCGTTGCATCTTTGCAACTTAACCTCCTTGTATGTTTTGCGGAGCACACGCGTGTTTGGCTCATTTTCCTTTTCCAGTCGCCTGGCAATTCTTGTCCAAGAATGGGCTGGGGCTGCAGAAGCAGCGTATCTCAGTCGTTCTTCACACGGCCATCGCAGAGCAGCAGATTGTGAATGAGCTTGCCTGCGGCGAGGGCGGTCGAGTGCACGGAGCTAAGTGCCTCGCCGTCCTCGCAGGAGTCGCTTAGGCGGCTCCCGTGGTGTACCTAGTGCCAGTGCGCGCCAGTCCCGTGCCCAGTAAAAGAAAGAAAACAGACAACCCAAGGGAGGGATGGGAGGACGGCACGCCGTTCCCAGTAAGAAAGAAAGAAAGAAAACAGACAAGCAAGGGAGGGATGGGAGGACGGCACGCCGCCACCACACAGGGATTTTAAGGAGAGGAGTGTGGTGCTAGCCGTCGCCCACCCTAACCCTTGTGGTCGTCTGCCTCTTTCTATCTCCCTTCGCAGTCCCTGGCTCGCCGATTCTCGCTGCAACCTTCATGCCACGCCCAGTGTTGTGTGAGCTTGCAAAAATTCTCCTCACGGGACGTCCAGGAGCAGGCGCAGGGCTTGTGCTACATGCTCGCCGTTGTCCCGCGCCAGTCAGGAGCAGGAGGACCCTCACGGCCGGTGAGCGGTGTGGCAAGGCGTTCATCTCGCAGGGCTGCACCCTAACGTAGGACGGGTGCACCCCACCCTGCACGCCTCCTCCACCCACGCTGCCCCCTCCACCCCTGCGGCCACTGCGCCCGACGTGTGAGTGAGTGTCCGGAACGCGCTGCTTCTCTTTTTATTCGTGTTGTGTGTGGGCAGGGAGCGCGAAGCGCTGTCCCAGGCCAGAGATGAGATTGTGCACACACCCTTCTCAGTGTAGCTGCATGTGTACTTCGCACATGATTCGGCTCAATTGTGCGGTAGAGTTGTGTCACGACTTGGTCCAAATGGCATATCGCGTCTGGTACCGTGGTCCTGCTACCTCCACGCTCCACATGCACCTCTCGGTCCAGCCGGAGACCGGCACACGGGCCCCGCGGCCACCACTGAGGCATCTCCCTCCTACCTACGCTACCAGCACCTACGCTCGAGTACGAAGTACCTACGCTCTACTAAATGCCCTACTCCTCCTCTACTACCGTACGTATGGGGCGCCGAACGAGCCGCGGGGCCGCGGCGCGCGAGGTCTGCCGGAGCGAGCGGCGCCAGGCCATCGGCGAGGGGGGGGTGTGCGGCTTGGCCGCGCCGGGGGCGGCCTCGCACTCGGTCAAGCAGCTGAAGAGCGTGTTGCGGCGGCTCGTGTGGTAACCCGGGCACTCCGGGTAGCACATGTCGCCGCCCGAGCTCTGGATTCCCTCCTCCTGCGCAGAACGGAGGAGCCGGGTTGGGCGGGGGAGGGGGCAGGGGCAGGGGCAGAGAGGGAGGGAGTCTCACTAGGAGACGTCGGATTGGTGGTGGTGGTGGTGGTGTGACCGATGATTAGCAGCAGCTCGGCGACCGCAAAGCCGAGGATGGGGAGGCCGAGCCGGTCGAGCATGAGGGACGGCCGCGGCCATATGGAGAATCGCCACACCTGCGCAAGACCAGATGGTGTGACTGAGCTCCCACGGAGGCTGAGTGAGGGAGGAGGGAGGAGGGCTCGGAGGCGGCCGCGCACCCTCGCTACGTCCTGCAAGCCCACGCCAAAGCTAAAGGCCGCGATGCAACCGAGCTTCCACCGGAGGGCGCGCGGCATTGCGGCGGTCACAGCACCAATGGCGAGGCGCCCCGCCCGCGCGGGAGGGCTGCTGACGAAGGATGCGAAGTCGGCTGCGCTCAGCAGTGGCTCAGATCGAGCCGCGATGATAGCACAATGCGCAAGCGGTTGGAAGGCACACATCTGGCCCCACAGATGCAAGAAGCGCTCGATGCGCAGCCTCCGGGCCAGGGCGACGAGGTAGGTGATCCAGAGGGCATACCCGACCATCATGGAACGAGGGCCCAGCGTGTCGAAGGCGAAGTAGTGCATCCATGCAGGCGGCTCCGCGCCGCCGCCAGGGACGGGGGCGACGCCCTTGAGGAGCGTGGCGGCGGCCACCGCCAGACCCGTCACACCATCGAACAGTGCTACCGCAGACATCGCCGCGGCAGCTTCTGGTGAGGCACTCGGGATCAGCGAGTTTGTCGGCCCACCCGGCAGTGGCAGTGCGACCGCCGAGGAGCGCTCAAGGCGCCTCGAGAGGTGGCCAAGTACCGAGCCGACTAGCCTGGGCAGGGCGAGGTTGAGGAAGGGCACGCCCAGCAGCGAGTAGTCGCCGACACGGCAGCAGACCACAGCACGGCACAGCACCAAGAGGGAGGCAACGGCGAGGCTGAGGCCTTTACGCGAGCGGCCGGGCGTGGCGGCGTGGTAGCACCAAGAGGCAACGAGAATCCCGGCGTGCAGGGCCGTCTCGACCTCTGGCTTTCCCGCCAAGGCCTCCACCTCCGACTGGCTCGCCAGCGCGAGCCAGCCGGCCCATGCCACGGGGGCGGCGAGCAGCCACCACATCGCGATCCCTCCCCAAGCCTCGATCTCGCCGATTGCCCCCCCAAGCCGATCCACACCCAAGCCGAGCGAGCGGCGAGAAACTGGTGGCGGTGGCTCGGGAGGCGACGGAAGCGGCGAAAGCACTGGCGTCGGGGCAGATTCATGCCGCGGCAAAGCTGGGAGCCGGCCGAGCAGCGCGGTGTCCGCGCGCATGGCGGCCGCCGGCGCAGGGAGAAGCGGCGGGGGGACGGGCAAGTCGCTGCCAGCCGCTAGTGTCACCTCTGCGGCCGTGACGATGCGCAGCACTGCAGCCACTGCTGCGGGATCGTTGCCCCCGGCGGAAGAGGTGGCGAGATTGGAGACCATGGCGTGGAGGACTGCCTGGAGGCGGAGGAGCACCGCACTGCGATCGGCGGCGGCGGCGCCGAAGAGGCGCAGCTGCTGCTCGCGAGGCAAGTCCGCGCCGGCAGCGAGGGATCGAAACTCAAGCTCGAGGAGGGAGCCGATCCGATGGCAGCTGGCTTGCAGCGGAGTGAGGGACGAGACGGGACGAGTCGATTCTCCCGGCGAGGAGGTCGTAGTAGCAGCAGCAGTAGTCGTAGTAGAGGACGTAGTAGTAGAAATAGCATCTCCCAGCGAGGTGGAGGGCGAGACCGAGGGCTGCGACACCAGGTCGTCGGATTCCAGCGAGGAGAGCAGCTCGCCGAGGAGCTCCTCCATCTCATCCTCAGGCTGCGGGCTGTGATCCCACCGGTCCGATGCTTCCCCATAGTCGCCTCGGCATTCACCCGCGCCGCCCTCCTCGCCGCCGCCGCCGCTGTTGTCGCCGCTGTCGTCGGTGTCGGCGTGGGGATCGCACAAGGCAGCGAGGACGCGCAGAGCCTCCGAGGTGGTGTCGCGAGCCTCAGGAGTCCCGGCGGTCGGGACGGCGAAGTCGCAGTTCGGGGAAGAGAGGGCGCGGAACGACGGGCTGGCAGAGAGGGCGCAGAACGACGGGGGGTTCGCGTCGTTGGTCGGCACGCCCCGGCTTCCGAGCGGCATCAGCTGCGCTCGCGCCCGCTCCAGGAGCTCTGCGGACGTCGGCGAGGAGTGCGAAGAAGAGGTGACCGAGCCCCCGACGGCATGGGTGGTGGCGACGGCGGTGGCGGTCGGAAGGGCGGGTTCAGCAAACTCGCGATCGGAAGGTTGGGTGCAGCAAGCTCGCGATGAAAGCATCAGCTTCATCAGGTCCGCTGTGCGCGAGACGGCGGCAGCCTTGGCCGCGGCAGCCTTGGCACTCTGGGGATTGTGGCACCTCCGTGCACGGCACAGCTTCTTTCTGATACCCTTCCCACCGAAAGCGGGCTTGTCCTGGCACTCGCGACAGAGCCCGCAATCAACCGCGCAGCAGCCTGCGCATCGGTTGCATCGGCGCATGCTGAAGGGCGATTGGGGGGTTGGTGTCGGGGTTGATCGCCGAGATTGCGCGACTTCGGTTTCTTCTTTTGGGAATCTTGAGTCGCTTCCCCGCCCGCCCGCCCGCCAGGCCGCCCCGGGAAATCCGCCTCGAGACTTCGAGACCTATTCGACTTTGGCCGCTTTGTGTATCTCGAGACCTGAATCGATGTGTTGTGGGGAGGGGTACAAAGTGGTCATTGTGACACCACCCGTATTTGCAACTAGTCCCAAAGGGATGAAAACCCTTATGGATTTAATCGCCTAATTATCTCAGGAACATAGTGTGAATGCCCGGGAACAATAGTTGAAAAAGCGGCAGAGAGTTTGCGCGCTGGCCGCGACCGCGACCGCGGCCGGCTCCCACGCGAGCCCGAACTGCCCTTCGGACGGGGGCCCGCACGCCGCGGCTGGACGGCAAGAGTTGCGGACGGGTCAGACAGAGGTCCTCATCGCGCAGAGGGGGGGGCGTCGCGAGTGCTCCGGATGGCCGATGCCACAAAGACGAATCTTTGCAGCGTCCAAAATCAAGCGGTACAAAATCAATGCAAAGCCCCCGATCTTTCGGATTCCGATCTTTGCACAACAAGTCTCATCACGACGTCAAACGTTTTGCGAGGAGTACTACATCTCGACAACGATGCTAGGGTCCAACCCCCCTCTTCTTCAACTGCGTATGGTCACCAGAAAAGGAACCCCGTTGCAACCATGCACCACTCCCTTGCGACGGGGGAGAGCCGGCGCCCACTCCGACCGCTACCCCAGCCCCGGTGGCAGCACCGACTTCGGCGCCGACTCCGGTCCCGACTCCTTCGCCGCCTCCGTCGTTGTCGCCGTCGCCTCCCCCGGCTGGACCGCCTCCGTGCATCCACGGACAACAGTCTTCCTCCTTCCTGACTTCCTCCCATCTTCCAGGAATCCTCTCTTTCTACCTCTCTTCCCTCTCTAAAACTTCCGCCTCTCTTCATCCTCTCTTCGAACAATAGGTGCGAACACGCTGATAAAACGCAGTGCACTGACTTTTACGAGCAGCGTTGCATCTTTGCAACGGAACCTCCTTGTCGATTCTACAACTGCGTTCTATCGCGGGACGGCCGTTGCGAAATCAGCAACGAAGAGTGGCTGCGACGGGGGGGGGCTGTGAGGGAACTCCTACGCCAGCACCAACCCCGGCACCGAGCGCCACACCGGCGCCACGTATCCCGACAAGTTGCCCCATCACTGGATGCCCGATACCCCCGATCGATGGCTGCAACGGCGCCCCTTATTTCGGCTATTTACTGCCATACAAAGCAGAACTGTCTACGGCAACGGATGCCGTGACGGATGTGCTCCGTGGTCACCCGGTGACCACGTATGTGGGCCGTGCGGCAACGGGGTGGCCCCTCCCCATGCATGTCAAAGACAGCGGACGAGTTTTCCCGGAAAGCGGGCTTCACAAAACAAGCTGGCCAGAAGGAAGTGTATTCTTGGGCGAATGGCTTCAAGCCTTCGAATTTT
>NW_005198899.1:54849-55430 GCF_000372725.1 Emiliania huxleyi CCMP1516
TGGGGGGGGGGGGGGCTCTGGTCCTCTTTGGGTATCTCTAGGTACATC
Source organism: Emiliania huxleyi CCMP1516 (assembly GCF_000372725.1). Taxonomy (NCBI): domain Eukaryota; phylum Haptophyta; order Isochrysidales; family Noelaerhabdaceae; genus Emiliania; species Emiliania huxleyi. The sequence continues at coordinate 54,898 of NW_005198899.1, forward strand.
GGCGACACGAGGGTGGGCCCTGGGGCGCCTGCGGCTTGAACGGCTTAAAACTGCCCAGTTTTAGAGCTGCCTGGGCCGCCGAATCCTTACACGGCTTAAAACAGTCAAACGTCTGGGTGCAGCGGCCTCCCCGCGCGATCACACCATGTCTATCCTCAAAAAGTTGCCTAGGGCCAGGGAAAGCTCTTCGCTCTCGCCCCGAGAGCGCCTCGCCCTCTGCCGCCCGCCCGCTCGCTCGCGCGGTCGTTCAGCGGTCGTCCAGGCCCTCTTCCTCGACTCGGTCGGCCTGGCCCGCCGCCCATATGTCCTGCATGATTGCAGCGTGCGGCGCAAGCAGGGCTTGTTCGCCGATGCTGCCCCCTGGTTGCCCGGCACCTGCACCACAGCCCCGACCCCAGCTTTGAGAGCGCCTTCGTTGTTAATACAAACCGATGTTTTGCGGAGCACACGTGTGTTTGGCTCATTTTCCTTTTCCAGTCGCCTGGCAATTCTTTTGGCTAGGGCTGCAGAAGCAGCGTATCTCAGTTGTTCTT
>NW_005198899.1:64460-81137 GCF_000372725.1 Emiliania huxleyi CCMP1516
CACCCGCCACCACGTGCGTGTGGACCAGTCTACCTCACCTGATACCTCATCCCTTGCCTAGGTGAGCTACGTCCACCCGACAAGCGGCGGCAGCGGGGCGGGCGGGAGCGGGGCGCGCCGCAAGGCGGGCCACGTCGAGCTCAAGGACAACGAGGTCTGACGCGGGCCTTCTCTGTTCTCGCGGGCGAGAAAAGACGCGTTGGGGCCAGCCCAGCCCCGGTGGATCTCTTGTCGCTCGGCACTCGCCAGTAGCGCTGCCGCCACAACGTCTTCGTCGTTGAGGGCGATCTAAGTGAACGATTACCGTGTTAGTACACGGCCCTATCGTATCCTCTGGTGGGTAGCGCTCTCGGATCATGTGCCAATTGAATTTCATGAGACTTGAGGGCTAGAGAGTGAACCACCAGGGAGCCTCAGTGTCAGAGAGCCACGGTGCTCACTTGAGCTGCTCAAGCCTCAACATCTGCGCGCCGGCCGGCTTGCCGATGCCGTGCGCCGGAGACGTGGGGTCTGAGATGGAGTTGTTGTTTGGGGTCTGTGTGAGGCGTTCTTCCTCCTTCCTGCAGTGTGCAGAGAAGCGCCGGAGCCGGGCTAAATCGTCGCCAGGGATGTCGACAGCGATCAGCGTACAGCGGACGCCCCGAGTGTCTTTTTATTTCTTTTTTTGCGTCTCCGTGGGGAGGTTTGAAAGAGATTTTTAGCAATACCAAACATTTTGTTGTTGAGGTTTGAGGGAGGACGGAGGAGCAGGAGGGAGAAGGTCAAGACCAAAAAGAAAGAAGAACAACCGTAGGGAGGGATGGGACTAAGGCAAGTCCGAAAGAAAGAATTTTACCAGAAAACTCCCTCGCGCCTCGCACGACACTAGCTAGGCTTGATTTTTGATTGTAGATCGATTGATGGGAAGGCGAAACACAGTCCGACCAACGACTGGGACACCAACGCGGTATGGGTGGACGCAAGACGGGCGATGACGGTCACACAGGAGCGTGCGTCACACAGAACCACAAGACAAGAAAGACACTCAGTCAACGTCACAATCAACGTGGCTGCCACACATCCTGAGCGAACTTCCCTAGTCACCCGCGGCCGGACTCCATCCGGCACGCGTCGCTGGGCGCTCAGAGCCGCGTCCCCTGCTCGCCACCCCGACGCTTGCCCGAGTCTAACAAAAGAGAGAAAGAAAGAATTCTTAAAATACAAGCCTCTCTCACAGCACACTGGCACGACAAGGGCGCGGACTGGCGCGGACTGGCACACACACCGGCTCAAAGAAAGAAAACCCCACGCGAGCTGTCTCAAAGCCGAACAACCCGAGCCCAGGCGGCACCCACAGAACGCGTAAAGATATGGTTCGCCTCGACCACGCGCTGCGTGCCTGGGCCACCGCTTCCAGCGAGCACAGCGTGCCGCTCAAGCAGGCGCAGCAGCGCATCCGAAGGGGCGAGGTCAGCGTGGACGGAACCGTGGTCACCGAGCCGCGGCACCAGGTCGTGCCTGGCGTGGAGTCGATCGCGTGCGACGGCTCTCCCGTGCCCGCGGGCGAGCACAGCTTCTGCCTCATGCACAAGCCGCCCGGCTACATCTGCCAGCGCCACCCGCGAGACCCGTCGGTGTACGACCTCGTGCCGGAGCACCTGCGCCGTCCCGACCTCGCCGCGTGCGGGCGGCTCGACCGCGACACGACGGGGATGCTGCTGTTTGCGACGGACGGGGGCGTGCAGAGCCTGCTGCTGCACCCCACCTCGCGCGTGTGGAAAGAGTACACGGCACCCTGCAGGAGGAGGGCGGCTCGAGTCACGCATTCGCATGCTCCACGCCCAGAGCCCGTGGTGAGTAGGCCGTCCTGCAAGAGGACTGCTCGGCGCTCCGTCCGGGCGCGCAGGCCGCGTTCGAGGCGGGCATGCAGCTCGCGGACGGGTTGCAGTGTGCTCCTGCCGGGCTCGAGGCCGTGGGCGCAAGCACAGTGCGCGTGCGCGTGCACGAGGGCCACTTCCACCAGGCGGAGAGATGTTTGTCCGGGTGTGTGCACACACATGGTGTTGGATCTGACGCAGGGCTGACGAGCCAGGTGAAGCGGATGCTCGCCGAGGTGGGAGGGACGGTCAAGGTGCGAGATGGGCCGAGACTAGCCGAGATCTAGCCGAGATCTAGCCGAGATGAGCCGCGACGAGACAGTGTCAGCCGAGGTACACCCGAGATTAGCCGAGATCGGCCGTGTTTGCCGAGGTGCAGCCGAGATAAGCCGAGATCAGCCGAGATTGTCTCCGCAGGAGGTGAGTTTTGGGCCCTGGATTAATCTCAGTTGCATCTCGCGCAGACCGGAGCCGCCTCCCACTCAGGCGCTGCACCGGGACGCGTTTGGAGCGCCGTCTGATGGGGACGTGGGCTACGGATGTGACCGGCGTCTCCTCACAGCCCAAGTGTGAGCAGGAGCGCTGTCTGACGGCGACCTGCCCGTGGGCGCCATGCGCACACTCACCGAGGCCGAGGCGCGCGCGCTGCCCGGCGCGCCGCCGCTCGGTGTGGTGGCGCTTCACACCTCCCCTTTAATTACGCGTGGCGCCTTTCCTTTAGGAACGTTGCCGCCCGCTAGCCGGCTGCGGGGTGCGGCATTTCCTGTGATGCGTCTCGTTTCTTTCCTAGGCACATCCTGCTGCTGGACCGGCTGTGGAGAGATGCAGACACCTCTCTTGATTAGGCTGGCCGCCTTTCTGTGTAGGCATGCTGCCGCTGGACCGGCTGGGCGCACGCCCGGCTGCCGAGGCGGGAAGGCCGGCGGGGAGGCGGGCCGGGGCCGGGCTGGGGAGGGAGGGGGCGGCGGAGAGCGGGAGCGCCGGAAGCGGGAGCAGCCGCCCGTGTGCAGCGACCACAGCAGGTACAGGCACGGGGACACGTGAAGGCTTGGAGCGATCGGTGGCAGCGGAAGGTGCCAGTCCGAGAAAGGCGCCGCGAATTGACCAGCCGGAGAGGTCGGTGTGCAAAACTTGAGAGTCAGAGATGCTCCCAGAGAGCTGTATTTGTGAATATCAAATTTAGTGCGAGCGGGCTGCGACGCGCGCGCTCGAGCGAGGCGCGCGCGCGGCGGGGTTGCCACCTCCTTGGCCCCACTTTCTTTTTACCAAGTGTACATGTGACAGAGTGCAGACTCAGGTGTTACATAGACGCATCACACAGCATCTGCCGCAGCGCCTCTATCTGCTGTTTGAGCAGCACGTTTTGCGCCGCGAGCGCCTGCGGTGCGCGCGGGACGGGCGGCACGGGTGAGAAGTGCTGCGACGCGACGTCGCTCTGTCGATGGCGGGTCCACGGCTGTTGCTGGCGGCGCTCGCCTCGCGGAGCTCGCGCCGCTCTCTCCGAAGCTGTGTGATCTGCGACTCCTCGGCGTCGAGCTCGGCCGCTGCCGCAGCAACCTCGGACCAGCAGCGCTCGAACTCGGTGTGCATGGCGCTCACGCGCTGTGTGCTGGTAGCGGAGGACGTTTCTCTCAGGGCGGCGAACAGGGCCTCCGCCGAGGCGACGGCGTTGTCGATGCTGGAAAGCGTGAAGGCCGCCATGGAAAATTTTTACCCCCGCGCCCTCCTGGGTCTGTTTACTTTCTTTCTTTCTTTTTCTTGCCCTATACCGTCCTCCCATCCCTCCCTTGGGTTGTCCGGCGATTCTTTCTTTTTTCTTGCCCTATACGTGAGGGGAATCCCGCCTGCCGCCAGATCACATTGGTGACGAGGGCGCCACCGCGATCGCCGAGGCTCTGTGCAGGGCAACGCGGTGCTGAAAACGTGCAACCTCCGCCGCAACAACATCGGGGACGAGGGCGCCACGGCGATCGGCGAGGCGCTGCGCGGCAACACGGGATCGGGGTGCTGAAAAGCATCGACCTCTACGGCATTCCCGACCTCTCTACGGCAAAACGCCGCGCCCCCCGGTCGACGAGGACGGGTTCGAGACGGTCGCGCCGCGGCGGCGACGTCGCGGCTCTACGGGAGAAGGGAGTGATTCGAGATGCGGTGAGCGGGGGCGGGAAGGGTTCGAGCTCAAGGTGTGAGTGGACTCTGAGTGTTGTCTGAGTGAGAGTTGTCAGTTGACGTCGCATGAAATCGGACCTGCTGAGAGGTCTATTGTATCTTGTAGCGCAGCGGTTGCGTTTTCTTTTTTACAGTCGAATTCGTTATCTTACGTTTTCAGCAGGGGGGGGCCAGGGCCGAGCCTCGGGCCGCTGTGACCGAATGTGAGCAGGGACCAGGGTGTGTGTGTGACTGTGTGTGACCTCGACTACCACGAGCGAGTGCGGTCTCTTGTGAGTTTGTGTGTGTCGCTCTCGAGCCACGACTCGACTCTTGAGGCTCGAGAGGCGACAGGCGTGTCGGTGTGAGTGGCCTGAGTCGTGTCATCTTTTCGTCCGCTCGCACTTCCACCCATACGCATACCGCGTTGGTGTCCAGTCCAAGCGCAAGCCTGGCTGTTCTTCGCCTTCCATATAATGGAATTTGAATACCTATCCCCACACCAGGTCACACGCCACACTGTTCACCCACTCGGTCTCCGCCGCCTCCCGGCGGCCCTAGCGGCGGCCAGCCGACGCGCGCGCGGCGAGGTCGCGGGGTCGCGCGCTCGGCGCGCTCTCTGCCCTCTCTCACTGTTGGCGCTGCTTCGGGGCGGCTCCTGGGCGTCCTGCTTCGCCCCATCCGGCCCGACGGGCGCCTCGCGCTCGAAGACGCACAGGGTCTCAAGGTGGTTGGCGCCGAGGAAGAGGACGTGGGCCTCTGCCCGCTGCCGCCGCACGCGCCAGCCGCTCGCGAGCAGCGCGTCCGCGTCGCGCACCAGCGCGGGGAAGCCGCACGAGATGTAGGCGAGCGTGCCGAGCGACGCGCACGGGCCGTCGGCGCGCGCGTCGCAGAGCGCGGCGAGCAGCGCGTCGTCGAGCCCCTTGCGCGGCGGGTCGACGACGGCGACGTCGGCGCCGCGCGCGTCGTCGAGGCGCTCCGCGGCGCCGCCGACGGCGTACGTGACGCGCGCACGCTCGCCCTTGGGCAGCAGGTCGCGCGAGGCCTCAAAGGCGGCGTACGGCGGGTTGAGGTCCGAGCAGCGCACCCACGCGACGGAGGGCGCGAGCGAGAGGCCGAGGACGCCGACGCCGGCGTACCACTCGACTACGCGGCTACCCGCGGGCACGGCCCGCCGCAGCGCGCCCACGATCGCGTCGAAGGCGTACAGGTTGGCCTGCCGGAAGACCCACGGCGGTAGGACAAAGGCTGCGCCCGACGGGAAGCGCTCGACCAGGCAGCCATCGCGGCCGGCGTCGCGGTCGCCGTCGCCGCCGCCGCCGCCGAGGCCTCGCGGGTCGCGCGCGTGCAGCAGCTGCCACGCGTCGGGCTCGTAGCTCAGAATGTTGTTGACGCTCGTCGGATTCAGGTTGACCCAGATCGAGTGCCACCGCGGCGCGCGCAGCCGCCACAGGCGCAGCGCAAACTGCGCGAGCGCGGGATCGGCGGCGAGTGAAGGCGCGTTCGCGACGAGCGTGAGCTGCACGGTGTCGCTCGACCGCTCGACGCTGAGCTGCAGGTAGCGCAGCGTGCCGCGCAGCGAGCTCTCATCGTACGCGCTCAGCTCCGCGGAGGCTCGCAGCTCGCCGGCGACGGCGGCGACGGCGTCGTTGATCAACGGATGGTGCGGCAGGTAGCAGCGCTCGTCAGCCTCGCACGGCACCACCTCGTGCGTCCCGGCCTTGAACATGCCGACCATCGCCGCGCCATCGGGGCCGGCGCGCACCGCGATCCGCGACGACGTGCGCGAACCGGGCGTCGCCGTCGATCCGAGCCGCAGCTCGACGCCGCGCTCGGCGAGCTGCGCCGTGGCCTCGGCGAGCAGCCCCGGCACGGCGCTCATCGAACAACATCGCGAGGTGCGCGCCACGCACGACGCAGCAGAGAGCGCCGACGCCGCGAGGCCGATCGAGAGCGCTTGCATGATCGCGCGGAGAAATGTTCTTCGCGTGGGTGCGCTTCTTAGCTCCCCGGTCCTGGACGTGAGGTTGATGACCGCACTCCAAGTGCTCCAAGTTTGGGGGTCGCGGAGCTATGTATGAATCGGAGATCGCCGTACAACTGCCACGCCGCTAATGCTTCCCAAACACTCTCGTACCATCGATTGCGTGCACAGGCGTGTAGACGCTATCGCCTATCGACTGGCCGCCCTCAGAGGTAATCGTGACACAGTGATGCACAGCTTGTGAGCCGCGTCGCCCGGGCGGAGAGAGCGCACTACGCGCTGCGCCACAGCCCACACACGCTCCGCACAGCTCGCGCCGCCCATGCGCCCAGGAGAGAGCAGGGGCGCCTCCCCGCCACACGCGAGAAAAGTAGAATGCCGCGGCAGCGCGAGCGCCTGATGAGGTGGGCGGTTGCGCCGCGGCGGCGGCCGCAGCCGGGGCTGGCGGCGGCGGCGCCGCGGCGGGCCGCTGTCACGGATATTCGGGGTACCCCCGGAGGCGTGCCAGGCCCAGGAGCAGGCAGCCTCTCACCGCCCCAGCGCCCACGCCTCGATCTTCTTGGGCAGCAGCTGGTGGGACAGGTCCTCTCCGTGGCCAAGGCAGCCGCGTTCGCCCAGGCCCCAAGCATAAACAGCGCCATCGGCGGTGAGGGCGAGGCTGTGGGCGGATCCAGCCGACACAGCGACGACGCGCCGCCCAGCGAAGGCCTCGACCTTCTTCGGCAGGAGCTGCAGCTGATAGTCGCCGTGGCCCAACCGGCCAAAGCGTCCACCGCCCCAGCTCCAGATGCTGCCGTCGGCGGTGATGGCGAGGCTGTGTAAATCTCCCGCCGAGACAGCGACAACGTGATGGCCAGCCAAGGCCTCGACCTTCTTGGGCCGCAGCTGGTTCTGATCATCACTGTGGCCCAGCTTGCCCCAGGCTCCACCGCCCCAGCTCCAAACGCTGCCGTCGGCGGTGATGGCGAGGCTTTGCAAATCTCCCGCCGACACGGTGACAACGCGCCGCCCTGCAAAGGCCTCAACCTTCTTGGGCAGCAGCTGGCGCTGCTCGTCACCGTGGCCTAGCCGGCCATAGCTTCCATAGCCCCAGCTCCAGACGGCGCCGTCGGCGGTGAGGGCGAAGCTGTGGCGGGCTCCAGCCGACACGGCGACGATGCGCTGGCCAGCCAAGGCCTCGATCTTCTTCGGCTGCCACTGGGCCTGCTGGTCGCCGTGGCCCAAGCGGCCAAAGCTGCCCTCACCCCAGCTCCAGACGGCGCCGTCGCCGGTGATGGCGAGGCTGTGGTCGCCTCCAGCCGACACAGCGATGACGCGCCGCCCCGCAAAGGCCTCGATCTTCTTCGGCAGCAGCTGCGTCTCCTTCCACTGGCCCTGCGCCTGGCCGTGGCCCAAGCTGCCAGAAAACCCATAGCCCCAGCTCCAGACGGCGCCTTCGGCGGTGAGGGCGAGACTGTGCCGCTCTCCAGCCGCCACGCTCACGGTGCGCTCGTCACCCAGCGTCGACGGGAGGCGGGTCGGTGTGTTGAGCCGCAGCACGCCCTCGCCGTGGCCGAGAACGCTTGGTAATGCCTCCTCGCCCTCCGCCTCCTCCTCCTCGCCCTCCCTTGCCGTGCCGCACGACGAGAGCCGCCCCTCGCCGTCGATGAAGACGCTGTGCCGAAGGCCTGCTGCCGCCCTCGCCGACCGGTTGGACTCGTGCAGCAACGCCGAATAGCACAGCCACCGCACGGCGCAGCTCTCGCCCTCTGGCTGCGCTGGCAGCTCCAAGCCGCGCTCTTGTGCCCACAAGCGGATGCCCTCCTCCGCAAGCGAAGCGTGAAAGAGGAGCGAGACGGCCGCGGCGTGAGCGATGTCGAGGGGGCTGTCGCAGCGGGAGAGGACGCGCTCGAGGAGCTCCCTGGGGAGGTCGAGCAGATGGGCGGGCGGCGGCGCGTCTGGCGAGGGCGCTTCTGGCGAGGTTGTAGCGGCGGCGGCGGGAAACATTGCGAAACATAAACATCTAGGGATCCTTGTCATCAACGCATCTGTCTCGCGTCCACCCATACCGCGTTGGTGTCCAGTCCGAGCCTGGCTGTTCTTCACCTTTCTACCTACCTACCTAGGGATCCTCTCCCTCTTAACCCACCTCTAAGCTCTAACATCACAATAGTGGATCCCCGGCGTTAATTTTCTCTCGCCTTTCCTCAATCGCTGTCGTGGGATCGCTTGTCATGTGAAGTGCGTTTGTTTTATTTCTCACCACACGCAGCAGATCTCCATGGCGGCGGTGGCGGGCGACGCCGAGAACATCAACAAGCAGGCGCGCAATAGCCAATACGCGTATCAACTGGCTCAACTCCCCTGAGCGTGCCACTGGGTCAACGACGTCAAGAACAAGCAAGCGGCAGACGTCCTCTTACCCTCGGCCCCAGTGGAGGGCGCCCGTACCGCCTAGCTCCGCGGACCGGCGGCGGACGGGCCCCTCCACCCTTCACGTACGGATCATGTAGTCCCCACAATCGCTGTCGTGGCACGTGGGATCGCTTGTCAGGTGAGAGAGTGCGTTGTGTTCTTGTTTTTGTATTCGCCTTCTGTGCATTTCTGTAAGGTGCCTATATGGGCTTCCAGTATCGGACCTTCAGGACATGCGCTTTTGGCCGGTGGCCTCCTCGTTAGGCTCGGCACAGTTTGCCTCTCGCACCCCGTCTGTTTTCCTTTCCTTTTTTCTCTACAACACCCTCTCTTTTCCTCTCTCCTTTCCCGGGAAAACTCCGTGGAAATCGTCAAATTTTGGGCTCTGAGCCGAGTCTGAGGCTGGTTTGGGCCCAAAATCAGCCAAATTTTAGGCCAAATCGGCAAAATGCCGGGAATTTTGCGGAGAACCCGTGCATACCTGGAATTTACCCTGCGACCGCCTGGGTATTTTGTCGATTTCCTCAATTTAACCTCAGATTTTGCCCCAGACCAGCTCTCAGACTCAGGGAAAACAGCGAGTTTCCAGAATGGAGCACCAAACACCCTCTGTTTTCCCTGGAAATTTCCGGAAACGCAAAGTGCTGGGGACCCTCTGTTTTCCTTTTTGTTTTTCGGAAAACTGTGAAAACAAAACTGTGCCTGGCGCGCCGCTCCGAGACATCTCCTGGGGAGATTGGCGACAACCCGACGGGCAGACCCCGCCCCGCTCGCAGGGCGTGGACCACACAGCACACACCTTGCGCTCCTTTCTCTCTTCGCACAAACCACCACTGTAAGGTGCCTATATGGGCTTCCAAGTATCCGGACCTTCAAGACATGCGCTTTTGGCCGGTGGCCTACTCGGACATGGTACCTCCGGTGAGATAGTGGCTGCCAGTTCGAGACTGGGGCCGATCGAACTTGACTTGTTCGGAGGAGGAATCCGGCCAGCACAGGTACAAAGAGGGGTACCCGGAGAATCCCCAGCTGCGGGAACGTAGTGTCGCTCAAGAGGTGCGATACTGCGGGGGAGTGTAAGGTGCCTATATGGGCTTCCAGTATCGGTATCGGACCTTCAAAAAAAGAAAGAAAAGGGACAACCCAAGGGAGGGATGGGAGGACGGCACGCCGTCATTAAAGCGGCTTTTCTCTTTCGCCGCCATCCGCTATCCCCATGTCGTCCAACGAGAGTCGTCTACAAAACAACCACATGGACGCAGCCTCGACGAACACGGACGTTCTCCTGGCCCTGACCGCTCCGGAGCCTGTGGTGCGGTATGTCGAGCAGCGGGTCCGAGCCGCCGGCCTGAGAGTGGCACGGGTCCCTGCCACGGCCACCGTGCTGAAAGTCAGCGCGCCCTCAGCGACCCTCGAGCGCGAGGCGGAGCACCTCGAGCTAGAAAAGCGCCTGCGGCCAGAGGCTCGGTCGTGCGCGAGCGAGCGGCACTGGCCGATGCGCGAGTTTGTGTTGGCGCAGCGGGCCGATTTCGCTGGAGCGGGAGAGGGCGGCTTCTTCACGCCGTCTGAGCGGGTCTTCCTGGTGACCGCGCTGCTGGAGGCCGTCCCCGTCGACAACGCCTCCTTCTCCGCCGCGCTCGCCGCTGGCGCCGTTCGCGAGGTCCCTCCGCGCCACCTGTCGTCGCTGCTACGCGCCCTCGCCTCCGTCGGCTTGCTCGGCGAGGTGAGCTCACCCATCGGAGCAGAAGCAGAGATGGAGTGTCGGTGGTGGTGACGGCGCGGGCGGGGAGGGCGGCGGCGGCGGTGCACAGTCAATCCTTCTTGGTCGATGCTAGGTGAGCGCCGCACACTGCGCCGGCCGGCTCGAGGGCTGGCGACGGTCCGTCGGGCTGCTGCGCGAGTGGGCGTGGCTCCGCTCGTCCGAGCCTCTCGCCCTCGATGCGATCCGCGACTACTGGGGCGAGAGGACGGGCTTCTTGTTCGCCTGGCAGGCCTTCTACGTCCAGGCGCTGGCCCCGCCCGCGGCCCTCGGCCTCTGCATCTGGTGGCGCCGCCCGAAAGGGACGAGCGTCGACGACGACAGCGCGGTGCCCGTCTTCTCGCTGTTTTCCGTCGTGTGGGCACTCCTCTTCTCTGTGCGCAGCTCTGGCGGCGGCAGCGGCACTCACTCAGGAGTGGCTCTCGTGCGTGGTCAGGCAATCTTCTTTGTGCAGCTCTGGCGGCGGAAGCAGGCGTCTCACGCGCAGGAGGACCCGGCACGCAACACCACGCCACGCGGTCAGTCGCTGCCTGGCCCTCGTGAGGCAGGCGGCACTCGCCTTCCGGTGGGGCATCCACGACGCGCACACGGCCCAGGCGGAGGACCGGCGGCCTAGATGCGCATCTCTCGCGCAATCTCGCGCAATCTCGCGCACTCTCGGACTTGCGACCCACGCGGGGGCGGCGAGGACCAGTGTTAGCCACCCCTCTAGAGGTGCGGCCCGCGCAACCGTGTGCTGCAAGTGCTCCGCCCCTGGCCCCTCCGCAGGTGCGGCGGCCCGAGTTCGTCGGCCGCGAGGTTGTCTCGGAGATCACGGGGGAGGTCGAGCTAGTCGAGGGGCGCGGCAGCCGCGCGCTCCGCTACGCCGCCTCGCTTTGCGTGTCGCTGGCGTGCCTCATCGTCCCGCTCGCGTACATGTTCGTCTCGCTCAACCTGCAGGACTCGCTGTGAAGAGCGAAGCACGGTGAATCACTGATCACCATGTCGAGCTCACCTCCGCTCGACCGGCCCCAGGGGTACATCTCCCCTGCCGCGAGGCACGTGCTGGGCGTGCGCGTCTACCACGAGGCGAGATCGCCCGAGATTGCACCAGAGGGAGGGGGGGGGAGATTGTGATCTCCACGTGACGAGGCGCTCCCCCTTGTCCCCCCCCCCCCCTCCGACTCCCGACTCCCACCGCCTGCTCTTGTTCCAACTACTGCCGCCGTCTTGCCCACGAGGCCCTCTCCGCCTTCGCCGCACCCGGCGCCGTCTTCGATCCCGAGGCGAGGGCGGGGCATGCGCATCTCGGGCAATCTCGGGCCAATCTCGGGCCATCTCGGGCCATCTCGGGTAATCTCGGGTGAGCCTTCGGTCCCGAGGCGTGGACGGGCATGCTGCCCGCCGTGCTGCACGCGGCGGTCATCTTCCTGCTCAACAAGGCGGCACGACGAGACTGCCCGAGATTGCCTGAGATTGTCATCTTCCTGCTCAACAAGGCGGCACGACGAGACTGCCCGAGATTGCCTGAGATTGCCCGAGATTGTCATCTTCCTGCTCAACAAGGCGGCACGACGAGACTGCCCGAGATTGCCTGAGATTGCCCGAGATCGTCATTTTCCTGCTCAACAAGGCGGCACGACGAGATTGCCCGAGATTGCCTGAGATTGCCCGAGATTGTCATCTTCCTGCTCAACAAGGCGGCACGACGAGACTGCCCGAGATTGCCTGAGATTGCCCGAGATTGTCATCTTCCTGCTCAACAAGGCGGCACGACGAGATTGCCCGAGATTGCCTGAGATTGCCCTCCTCCTGCTCCACCAGGCGTACAGGCACGTGGCGGAGGCGCTGACTGACCTGGAGAACCACCGGACGCAGGAAGGGCTCCTCCAAGATCCTGCGAGATCCTGCGAGATTCTCCGAGATCCTGCGAGATCCTGCGAGATCCTGCGAGATTCACTGAGCTCCTCTGTGATCCTCCCAGGTTAACTGAGATTCACTGAGATGGCCCGAGATGGCCCGAGATTGCCCGAGATTTCCACCGGGTGCACGAGCATCCGCCTGTCAGCAGCGCCTCTTCACGGCCCCTGGTGTGAACAGGAGGCGCACGACAACTCGCTCATCGTCAAGCGGTTCCTGTTCGAGGCCTTCGACTGCTACATCGCCCTCTTCTACATCGCCTTTGAGCTCCGCGACGTGCGCCGCCACTAGAGCACTAGAGCTCGGCGGTCGGCTCCGCCTCGCCAACCAGTCACCAACCAGCCGCCGCCAACCAGCCGCCGCCACTCGACTCTCAGGTGGACCTATTAATTAGAAACAAACATGCCACCGCCACTCGACTCTCAGGTGGACCGCCTTCGCGTCGAGCTCGTCTCGCTCTTCTCCACAGACGTCTTCCGGCGCGTCTTCACGGAGGCGACCCCCTCATCAGCGAGATCCAGCGAGATCACCCGAGAGTGCCCGAGAGTACCCCGAGGCGCGTCTTCTCGGAGGCGAGAGCCCCATCAAGTAAATAGTTAAGTCATACGTCGCTCACGCAATCTCACCTCCTCTCGGGGAATCTCGGGGAATCTCGAAATCGCGATAGGCGGTCCTCCCGCTGCTGATGCAGCGGCTCTCGCGACGCAGGCATGCCGCCGCCTCCGCCGCCGCCAAGAAAGAGGACGGCGGCGCGGGCGGCGGCGGCACGGACGGCGGCAGCGGCGACCTCGAGCTCGACGAGCACGAGGACTTTGACGACTACCTCGAGATGGTGATCCAGTTCGGCTACATCACGCTCTTCGCCTCGGCCTTCCCTCTCGCCTCCGCACTCGCCCTCGCGTGCAACGGAGTCGAGAGATCTGCTCGGACCTCGAGATCACCCGAGATCGCCCCGAGGGCTTGATCGAGGTCGCGCGAGAGTATAGGGGTCGAGCTCTACTCGGACCTCTTCAAGGTGAGCCTACCTCTGCCTCATTACCCGAGATTACCCGAGATTACCCGAGATTACCCGAGATTACTGCTCTTAATTAGGTGAGCTACCTCTGCCGCCGGCCCCGCCGCCCTCGAGTGAGCGGCATCGGCACCTGGCTCGGCCTGCTGTACCTTCTAGGAACCGTCTAGGAACCTTCTAGGAACCTTCTAGGCATCGGCACCTGGCTCGGCCTGCTGTACGTGCTCGTCGTCGCCTCCATCTTCACAAACGCAGTCCTCATCGCCTTTGCGAGCGACCAGCTGGCGCCGCTCCTTCCGCAGCTCTTCGACGCGCGGCAGCGGCAGGTGGGCCAGTGGCCGTCTGGCATCGTCCTGCTGCTGGTCGCGGTAGAGCACGGCCTCCTCCTCCTCCTCCTCGCCACCGAGGCGACCCTTTCGTCGCAACCCTAACCCTAACCCGAACCCGAACCCTAACCCTAACCCTAACCCTAACCCTCACCCTCACCCGAGGTGACCCTTCCGTGCCGCCTTGGGTGATCTCAGGTGATCTCGGCTGATCTCGGCTGATCTCGGGTGATCTCGCCACCGAGGTGACCCTTCCGCGCCCTCCGCGCTGGGTGCGACTCACTCTCGCCAGGCGCGAGCACGAGGCGCCCCTCGCCGAGCGGCGTCACTACTAGCCAGTAATTCACGATTCATGAATCATGGTTCAGGACTTGGTGAGTAATGAATGACAGGCGCTCCTCGCCAAGCGGCGGCTTCTCCTCGAGGCGCAAACCGTCGCGGCGAGATCACACGAGATCACACGAGATCACACGAGATCACACGAGATTGTGCGAGAGCAGGCGCCCGTCGTCGCGACGCCGCTGGGAGACGTTATCGAGGCGACGCCGGTTGGGGGCGGCGGCGGCAGCAAGAGGTAGTCGCCCGCAGGGCGTGCGTGTGTGCCCCCCCAAACCCCCCCCTCCGCCCTTCACATACACAAAGCTGGCGCGGCGCTCTCGGTCTCGCGGCCGGTAGTTCGTTTTTGATACTGTGCTCTGTGGCGTGAGGACTGAGGTGTGTCCGTGTCAAGACTCAAGTGTCATGAGGTCGGTCAGTGTGCGCGCGTGGGCCCGCGGAAGCTGCGGGTTTTCCGAATGCGAGAGCGTGTCTCGGAAAGTATGAATAGAAGTGCTAACGCGTCTCTCTGATTTTTGCAGAGCGAATCGCTTCCAACGTGCGACGAGCGACGACCGGCTATCCGTTCTAAAATAAATACAAACCATGCGCCCGTTGCCCCCGCCGCCCTCCCCCTGGCAACCCTGGGCGTTCGGCTTCACGTCTGTTTTTCGGCGCGCGCACAAGCTGGCCACCCGGCGTGTGCTCGTCCAAGTACCAAACGCCAAAGTAGCTGCCCTCCCTGCACACGCCTTTCCCCACCAACGCGCGACGGCTTGTTCCCCCCGCGCCTCCTCGGCTGTGCTCAGGCGACGCTGTACGTGCCGAGTGCGAGGAGCACGAGGGCAGTGCCGAGGAGGAACTGGCGCGGCGGCGGCTTTCGCGAGGCGGGGTCGGCGGAGTAGTAGCGCGCCTGCAAGAGGGAGGCAAGGCCCGTGAGCGAGTAGAAAAGGGAAGGGCCACCCACACGGACGTACGGGGAGCAGCAGCGCGCCTACGAGACACGACTGCGCAGTGCGGGAGGGGGGGAGGGCCGTGACGCGGCCGGAGGAGGAGAGGCGTGTCGCGCGCGATGAGGCAGTTGAGGATGATGCCGAGGGGCGAGGCGAAGTTCTTGAGCGAGTTCGAGGCGTGCTTGAGCAGGAGCGAGACGAGAAGCCCGCCCGTCGAGTCGAAGCAAACCTGTTCACAGCCGCTGCTGTGAAGAGGCGTCGCTCACACCGCCCCCCTCCCGCCCTCCCGAAGCCAACCATCGCGTAGGTGAGCGGGCTGTACCCTTGCAGCAAGCCTAGCCAGGGTACACCCCCGCCTGACCCCTGCTGCTCGAGGAGGGGGAAGCGGGTTGGCGTGGAGCTGAGGCTGAGGCCCTCGCAGCGAGTACCTCCCCTCCAGAGCCGCTGTGCGTCCGAGGAGAGCATGTGCGCCGTCGCGAGGAGGAGCGAGACCGCGGACACCTGTGAGTGCGTTGCATCTCGTGCGATCTCGCGTGATCGCGCGGACACCTGTGAAGTGCGCTCCGGTCCGGGCGGGGGCCGGTCGTCTTCGCTCGGCTCCCGCCATGTGCGCGTGCCAGCCCCGCGGCGTGGCGTTGTGCTGCATTCCCCTCGCCCCCTGGTGAGTGGTGCGTGCGTGCGCGTGCCCCCGCCCA
This sequence comes from Emiliania huxleyi CCMP1516, assembly GCF_000372725.1. NCBI lineage: Eukaryota > Haptophyta > Isochrysidales > Noelaerhabdaceae > Emiliania > Emiliania huxleyi. The sequence goes on from NW_005198899.1 coordinate 79,802, forward strand.
GCCCCCGCCCGGGGTCGCCTTTCACACCTGCAGGTTGCGGCGCGGGAGCGAAGATCTCTCCTCCTTGAGCAGCGCCTCCATCGCCGCGCCGGCGAGGCCAGAGCAGCCGCACGCGGCGAGGACGCCGCAGATGCCGATCGCGCGAGAGCGCCGCCGCTCGCCCTTCGCAACCTCGTCCAGCAGCTCCGCCTGCTCGTCCTGATCAAGGAAACAATCACTCAGGTCAAGCCATGAATCGCCCTTCGCGACCTCGTCCAGCAGCTCCGCCTGCTCGTCCTCCGCGCCGCCGCCCAGCGCCGCCTAACGCGCCACAGCACTAGCAGGTGAGACGAGCAGACGTCTCCGGCGACCACCGGGCCTACGCGACCGCCGCCTCGTCCTCCGCACGGAGCGAGAGCTGCACGAGCACCACGCCTAGAAATGAAAAGAACCCTGGCCCCGCGGAGACAGCTGGCAGCAGAGTGAGCACGAGCACCACGCCTAGAAAAGAAAGGACGGATCACCAGACGGGCAGCTGCTGGCAGCAGAGTGAGCACGAGCACCACGCCTAGAAAAGAAAGGACGGATCACCAGACGGGCAGCTGCTGGCAGCAGAGTGAGCACGAGCACCACGCCTGCCGTGAGCAAGCCGACCGATGCCCACCTGCTGAGATCCGCCGAGATCAGCCCGAGATCATCCGAGATTCGCCGAGATTCGTCCGACCACCTGCCGGCAATCTCAGGTAATCTCGGGCAATCTCGGGTAATCTCGGGCAAGCCGACGGCCGCCCACCTGCCGGCACTGACGGGCTTGCCAAGCAGCAGTCGCGAGGCGAGGACCGAGGCGGCGAGCTTGAGCTGGTACGTGATCTGGAAGGTGACCGCGTCGACGCGCGCAAGCGACGAGTAGATGACGTTGTTCTGCACCGTGTAGAGCAGCGCCGGCAGCGCGACTCGAAGCAGCGACGGGGTGAGCAGCGACTGCCGGACGGCGCGCAGCAGGCCGCGCAGCATCACCCGCTCGGTGGCGGCGATCCCAACCAGCGAGATGAGCAGCTTGACCAGCTCCGAGAGCGTGACCGCCGTTGAGTCGACGTGGCGCGTCTGCACGTCTCTCTGTTGCGCCGCAGACGCGAGAAGCAGCGTCGAGAGCTGTATCGCCACGTAGCCCGCGAAAAGGCCGCCGCTCACGACAGCAGAGGAGGCGGCGGCCTTCGACTGCGCTGAGGAGGCGGCCTTCGACTGTGCTGCCATCGAATAGTTCGCAAAAAAAGCTCGATGCGTTCCCGGCCCTGGATGTGAGGCTGATGACTGCACTCCAAGTGCTCCAAGTGCGCGTGCTCTGACCGGGACTAGA